>NW_010270039.1:70719-91247 GCF_000690775.1 Eurypyga helias | reverse complement strand
AGTCTGTGATTCTGTGATTCTATGTACTTCAGAATATGAATCACAGAGGCACCAGGCTTCCCCAGAGCTGGGGAAGTGGTTTCAGCCCAGATAATGAAATACCTCCCCGTTCGTCACGGCAGCCCCAGACATTAACATTGCCTGTCAGAGGCTGATGAGTTTGCTGGGACCTTCTACTTTTGACAGTTTCAGGCTTTCCTAGTGCCTCCTTCTTGAGTCATTTCACTTGCTTTGAGATCTAGCCTAAATACTTCTGTGGCTCCCTTCATGCTAGTGCCACTTCAATTCCAGCTGTGAGAAGTGCTGATGCTGTTACCATTGCTTCACAGCACCTGCTAAGGTGCACTGCTTTTGGAGGTTCTGTTACGATATTGTTACTACACATGGTGGTAGCCACCTCCAGACCACTGAATTGAATTGAGACAGGCTCTCTTCCCCCAAAGCTGCTTCAGCCTTCTATGATCTTTACGGTACAATTTGTTAAGTGTAGGACACAGCACAGGCCATCAGGGCAATGGTCCTTAAAATACGGTTGTTAGAGAAGGAACTTTTTCAGTATGGCAATTGTCATCTGAGCTATATCTTCCTCTCACCTCAAGTTCACCTGAAAAAGTGTTTGGTAGCGAAATAAAGATTGGCAAACCCGGCTGTGATGACTGGTTTAAGAGATTAAATATTGCCTGTGGGCTAACTGTAAAAAATGTGGAGCATCTAAAGACACATGGGGGCTGGTGAAAGAGAAAAGTGGTGGCTGATCATTCAAACCAACCTAACAATGTTGGAAATAATTTGAAACCAATTAGCAGTGGAAAACAGAGAGTCAAAAAAAGGAAAGTAGGAAAGAACAAACTGTAGGTATTGCTGATATTTCTTGTCCTGTATGAGTGAAAAATTTTCCATGTGAAAAAATTGACTCTCCAGCCAAGTGAGAATGTGCAATTGTAATTCATACGGTGAAGAAACTGTGGGTTGTCATCATCAGTGATAATATATTAGTACTGGATGTTCTGATGAGGGCCCTTTGTGGTCAAGTAAACATGTCTCTTTTAGGGAGCACCTAATTACATCTAGAGAGACCTATTGCACCTTTAATCAGGATAAATTATCGTTGCTATTCTTCTGACACTAAAGTTGCCTATCTGCTGAGCGGTGGTAGAGATCAGGAGACTTGGTAGGTTGTTCCTTAGTGAAGTAGAAAGCACTACCACTGTCTGAGTACCTCATTAATGTGTTTTCTTTTCACACACAATATTCTTTTCATCTGACCTCCCAGCTCATTGCTAAGATGCAGTTCCCAAGAGGCCAAACACCAGGACATGGTCTCCCACAACCATTCGCACGATTTTCAGGATGAAAGGAGCTAGCTCACCCAGCAGGTCTTCACAGGACTGAGTGTCCCATGGGAATTCATGAAAAAACCTATGTTCAACCATTGCACCTCAGGACAATGGCAGAGGTATTTACCAGAGCACTTTGTCTGCTTGGGAGGGGAAGAGATCGTCTCTGCCTCATGGGACCTTTGCAGAAACTGCCTAGAAGAACTGCAAAACCTTCTGAGGATCTGTCAGTATTCATGCAAGTTAATTCTTAAGGGAAAAAAAAAGCACTTCACAGTAATTTTTCTGGTCACTTTTCTGATTTGCAGCTGCAAAGTGTTATCCAGTGGTACCTATTAAAATGTTTCTTGGGAGTTGTTGGGATGGCACTGTTCGGGCAGGCCAGGAAGCATTCAGAGAAGCAAACTGGCTCTCTTGATGCAAATGAGCCCTCTGAGATAGCTGGAAAACTCTTTCTTGTGGGCTTTGCTAAATACCGTGGTCTAACAGGCCGTTATTTTCTCCTTTGTACTGACTGTATGTGCTGAACGCACACCCTGGCATGACATTATGCTGTTTGTCCAGACTGCAGGTTGGGCACTAGAACTAAATGAGCTTGCAAAAACAAGAGGTTCAGAAACCACTTTCAGGTATACACCGACTCACACAGGTATGGGCCTTGCTCGGGCTGCATTTGCCTTTGTTTTCCACTGGCGTAGCTCCGATGACTTCACTGCCATATAAACGGTAAGAATCACATGGTGTCTAAATGCTTGCAGTAGGACTTGAATATACAAAAGTGGTGCAGTATGTCTGCTTCTAAAATCAGGTGTGTTTCCTTCAAGCAACTGTGTGGAAGAGACTAGAAACACCCAGTCCTGAGTGAGTCTGGAGTGCTCTGCCATGGTCTGCTGCTGGGACAGCAGCTGAACAACCTATAAAGCAACAAAAACTGCTTAGCTCACTTAAAAGGAAAGCAATAATCCCTCAAAGGTCAGGGAAATCAGGCAGGCAAATCCCTGTGGACAAGGTCCCAATTCAGCTGACCCCATGGGTCAGCACATGGTCTACCCTAAAACACCAATAGCATCCTGGCAACGATGTTCCTAATGTCGAGTATGAGAATTTTCCCAGCCTAGTGCCCATGCCATTGAACAGTCCCACAAGAAAACACCACTCAGAGCTCCTCAGCCATGTCCTGAGACAGCAGGGATAGCCACGACATGGCTTGAGCCAGTCTGTCAGCCAGGCTCTTCTCTGGCAGCCAAGACAACAAAGCCCAGACCACACGCGCAAAGCTGCAGAGAGCTTCTGCACGCACATTTCTGCTGGACAAGGAGGTCAGGCCATGGTGGTTTGGGGTTAGCTTGGGGCATGCTGGGCTGCCACACAGGAGCAGTTGCAGCATCCATGGTAGAGCTGGGAAGAGCTGGGAAGAGCTGGCGGAGGAAGGAACTTTTCCACTGCTATGAGCCTCAGTTCCTCTGTAGCCTCCATTACACACTGCAGAGAGGCAAAGTGATCCCATAAAAACATGGAGGGAATGGAAAAAGTACAGGGGGAAACCTGTGCTTTCTCCAAAGTGAGATGGTTTCTCTGCATTCTTAGTTGCTTTTTGTCATATTTTCAGCATTGGTTCACATCCTGTTCTCTTTTCACTGTACCTTTGAACTCCCCCTCACTCTCCCTTCCCAGCCCGATGCAGTGAGGAAGCTCTGCCCTGCCAGGACATTTCCTTGAGAAATCTCCCAGCCCCAAGTCCTGATCCAGCCTCCTGCACGGGATTAGAGCACATGGTGATGTTTATTTGCCACAGGGCAGCAGGGCTTGCAGCTCTGGGTTGCTCTTGCTTGCCTGAACATTCCCGCCAGGGATAACAGTATTGTCTCAAGGAGCGGCAGGCGTAGGTACGGGATCAGGAAACTTGTTTGGTCATGCCGTAATCACAGCAGGAACTTTCTTATCTGCTCTTATCACGCAGTCTTACAGCACGGCTTCCCCAACACAGCGGTCCCTCCGAGACCCGGCCGGCGTGAAGGCTGCCAGCGTGGGACCAGAGACTCCGGCACAGCAGTGCTACCCAGAAATGACTCATCCTGTCCTCCCTGTGCTTTAGGCCAAGTTCAGCTTCCTCGGAGATCCCATAAAAGCATGGAGGGAATGGAAAGAGTACAGGGGGAAACCTGTGCGTTCACTGCAGCTTCCCCCAGCCCCCTGACTGGCCACTGCTCCGAGCATGGGGCCAGCCTCTCCATTGCAAGCAGGGCTCACATGCTGCACCTAGCCATGTTGTAAATGCCAGGGAAGGGGGTTTCAGCTACCCATGAGCCTGTACAGGGAGCATCTGGTCCTCCAGGAATAGTACCTTGGCATTGGACACTTTAAGGAGCATCCACCACCCTGCTACAGCCAGCTTTCTTGTGCTCATGTCATCTGCTCATGAGTGAGCTTTGAGAAGGTTAAGCAAAGGTTTTGGGAAGCTTGAGGGGTCCAAAGTAAGATATAAACTTTAGCATGGTGTTTGCCACCTCTTCAAAGCCTGCCTGCCTCGTTTCGGATCAGGAGCGAAGGCAAGTGCCAGGTCTGCTCTGCACTGCAGCCCTTTGCATGGAGGGTGGCCTGTTTCAGGCAGTAGCAACCAGGAGCAGCTAATTAACCCTGGCCTTATTTGAAATAATTGCTATGCAGAACAGATGCAGGCCAGGCTGTTTAATGCATGCCCTGCTCTGTGGCCAGTTGTCTCCTGGTACTCCTGGATGACTGGGGTTCGATGGTGGTTCCTCTGGACCTCTTCTCTGGAGGAGGGGTTTATTCCATATGGAGGAGCTGGGAGGGTGAAAATTCACAGCCTGAGAGATGCCCTGCACCTCCTTGCTGCCCACTGCACTCCTGTGTGACATGATGAGACAAGAAAATGAAACGGGAGTGGGGATTTCTGATGGCATTTGAGCAGAAGGAGGGACTGGTCATTAAGAGACTCTGGATTCAGGCTCATTTCTATTGTGTCAGTTCAGAGGAAGTGGCTCCAGATTTTTCCAAGCCTGTTAGAAAAAGCTGGTGAGCTTAGAATCTGTATTGCTCCTTTTTGTCTCAGACTGTGCTTACCATGAAATACTGTGATATCCAAAATTACAGGGATGAGCCAGCAGTCACATGCCCTGGGAAGCTTTGGATTTGGTCCAAGTGTGGGTCAACTGATGCTGCGCTGTTGCTCTTCCAGCACCAATTCTCTCTTCCTCCTCATTTTGGTGCCCTTGGGGCTGTTGTTGCTGACAGCATCTTTACCGACCTCCCTCCAGATCCAAGAACAATCAGATCTTTTCCATCATGTGAAGTCTGCTGTGATTTATTACAGGACAACTTACTGAAAAGGGGTGGAGAAACTGGCTGGACAGGGGCGGGGTCACAGTGTCCTGGGCAGGGTCTGAAAACAAATGGGACAAGAGGCTTTAGTGCAGTGAAAGCCTTAGGTTCAGCAAAGAAAGGTGATGACCTAAGTTTTGGGCTGAAGGACTGAACCCAGTGCAATTAAAACATTGCAGAGGAACGGTCAAAGACTCGTGGAAAGCAAAACACCATTGCTTGTTTGCTTTTCTCCCAGTATACTTATAGGAGGATTAGGAGCTAAGTAGCATCTCGTGGGTTTGTTCTGCATGTGAGGCCTTGCCAGCATCTGCAGGACCTTCTTGTATATTATTTTACAATAAACCACAGCAGATCCTCCCCCAATGGAAACTCTCTGTTCCTGCATTTAGGGGGAGAGGCACGCTAGGGGCTGGTGAGGCCAGGATTTAACGTGTTTGCACATTTTCTCCCCTTATAGGATTGGATCCCTGTCAGCCCAGTGATGGATGCACTGCTGAGCCAGTATATCTGATAACCAGAATAATTAACTAAATTGGTGGAGGGTCAGGGGTCAGAGGGCTAAACACCGTTCCCGCTCCCCGTTTTACAAGGTTCCTTTGTCTCACTGTGTGCGAGCGCAAGTCGTGTCGGCACCGCAGAGCCCTGCAATCGCGGCCGAGCTACGGGAGGATGTGGCGAGCAAGGGACAAGCTGGTCACACAGGGATGGGTAGAAAACTCTGGGGCTTGGGTCAATCAGCCACCAGATCTGCCTTATCTTTGGAAACGAATGCAGGGTTTCCCCATGCTCGCAGCTTTGTGTGAGAACGGTGTTTGCCTTTCCTCTCCACAGAAGGAGAAAGGGCACTGTGGTTGCACTGGTTTCCCCCACCCATCTTCCTCGCCTCCCTCCCCCTCCTCTGGGAAAGCCATTTATGGGATGCAGCCTCTCTCCCTGTTCCATCAGGGCCTCCCTGCAATTTCTAGCCATCACACACACACCCAGCAGCTTTTCTGGAAAACTGCCCTCCATTTAGTTATGTCTGATGCACAAACATGTGTGGATCCTGGGGAGGTGGCTACTTTCCCAGGCAGATGTCTCCAAGTGTTAAAAAAATACTCAGCTGCAAGCTGGGATGCTCCTATTCATCCTGGAGGGCAAACTCCAGTGGAAAGAAAGGGATGTGCCCATCCCCTGGCTCTTTACGGAGGATCTGTTGCTTAAGAGACTGTTGAATCAGATTCAATGCACCACTGTGGCATCTAAGAGTGGATTTAAGGACTTAAAATTTGCCTGCGGGCACCAATACATACTTAGTGAGCAAATGGCTGTGATCGCTGAAGAGGTCATCAGGCTGCCAAAAAAGAGGGGAAAAGCAATTGGCTCACATTGGGTTAGACAAGAGAGAATGGGATGAAATGGCAGCATTTCAGGAGGTTCAGATGGGCCCAAGACAGGGAGCAAAACCCTGAGGATGAAATTCCTGAGCAGAGACGCATGCTGCCCAGCAGCTTTGGGAAAAGTGTAGAGGGAAAATGTGTGATATTAAATACATCCACTTCAGTGGCCAAAAATACTTTTGCTCATTCTTCAGTGTCACAAGAAGACATTTTTGACATAGCTTATTTAGACAGCTGCCTGCAAATATTCAGGTTGAGTCTTTTTCTGTCAGAAAAAAAAAAAAAAAAGGAAAGGAAAGGCAAAGAAAGTGATGTTTCTTAAAAAAATCGAGACTTTCTGTGGGAACATAGAGCTTACAATGAAAAGTGACTTTGGAAGATGTTATACTGGCACTTTCCTGCCAAAGTCAAGATATTCTCTTGGCCTTTTCCAAGAGCCTCTTCCCCTTTTTTTTTTTTTTTTAATACAATTTTCATTAATTTTTAATGTAAATTCTACTACAAACAGCAGTACAGTTCGGAAAAGCCTGAGCCTAGAATGAGGAGCACTGATTGCATTGATAGAGAATGTCCTGACATCTGAAGTCCCATTTGTACCTCTGGAAGGAGATTTCCAATATTTCTTTTGTTATTACACTTCGGTTTGGAACCAATACTTCAAACTCAGCTAAGTTTCAAAATCACATAAATTTTCTCCTCAAAAAAAAAAGATGTCCTCATTCTGCGTAGCTTTACTCATTTCCCCCCCCGAGCTGCAAAATGTGTCATGGCCAGTGTCGCTGCCAGGCAGAGGGGCGAGGAGCTGCAGAGCTGGCAAAAAGCCACCTACGGGCTGTGGGGAATGGGAACGTCTGGGAGAAAAAACCATCACCCACCCCCAAACATGGACATTCTTAAATCAAACAGCCATAGGTATCCAAACACAGCGCACAGGGGACCTTGCCCCTGGTGCAAATACATGGAGATCCGCTAACCTTAGCGCCAAAATGATTGTGGGGAAATTTTGTTGGGGAACATCTGTGAGGAGCGTGCAAGGCAGTGGGACACCGTCACCCTGGGAGCATCCCCTGGGGAGGAGGTCGCTGCAGGCAGCACAGCAAGAACCTGTTCCAAGTTCAGTCCAAATAATTCCCCGTGCTGTCTGGGGCTCAGGAGGGCTGTGCTGCAGGTTTGTGACCAAGGAACCCTACTTCTTGCTGACCTTTGGAAGGAGACAACGTGGCTGCAGTCCCTGGGGAGGTATGGACAGAAATGGAAACGGGAGCTGGCCGGAGACGGACCCCAGGGGATAACCAGCTTCATGATACGTCAAGACAGGGAGAAAAAAATGCTGAAAACCAGAATATTTAAAGCTGCTCTTGGCATGACTCCACTTCCAGAGATGTCAAAGGGGCATCAGGAAGCCCCGCTGCAGATTGCCCGGCACAGTGACACAGTTGCAAGGAAGGAGACTCTGCAGAGGGGATAACAGCTGCCGGACCAGTGCAGGCACGCAGTGGAGATCAGATTAGAGGGGACCCAAATTCCTGGGCCGTGGAGCACTTGCCAAACAGGTTCTCTTACCTGCAACACCAAATCTGAGGGCTTTTGTGGACACGGTGGCTGCCCACCACACTTGTAGAAAGCGATGTTGTGCGGTTGCAACCCATGCCAGGGCCTGGTCCCACACCAGCAGCGCTGAGCTGGGCATGCTCTGTGGTCAAAGGCAGGCTGGTCATCCCTCCCCATGGTTGGCTCCAGACCCAAACACCATCCCAGACTGAAGGAGCAAGCCTGGGAGTGTCTGTGTACGGGCAGGAACCAAGCAGGTACTCTCAGAAGGTCTCAGTGACTCCCCATCACGTAACACTGCTTCTGAATACATGGGGGAAGGCAGAAGAGGGAAGCTGCACTAAAAACTGGCCCCATGCAGTAAGTTTTCTACACATTTTCCTCTCCTATGACACTCTCCCTACTGGGTAAGATCCTGCACAAAGAGCCCTTTGGGTGGCTTACACGATGGGAGATTCACAGCTGGATGCTCTCCCAGCCCTATTGCAGATGTGTGGGCTCCAAACCCTCTGCAATTGACTCCCCATTTGGGAAACCACCTTGAGGTCACCTGGGAAATTTGGCACCTTGAGGTTTCAAAACTGTAGCTGACTCAGAGGTGTGCAGAAACTGTTGCCATGAACTTGGTTTGTGAGATGACCGCAGACACCATCTCCGACACGAGAGCTGATTATTGCCATCTAGGCCATTGCTGCATCATTTGCTGAATCACTGCGCTCCTCTGTCTGAGATGGATCTTTCCTATTATTTATTAGTCATAAGGATGGGTTTCTTGTGTTTGTAAGCCACGGTCTTCTCTGTGGCATTCAATTAGTTTTCAGCATTCAAGGCTGCCGGGTCTCCTGTCCAGGTTAAAAGCAACAGATACAAGAAGTTCCTTCTGAAGGTGGAATGATTTACTGCAGGAGAGTAGAAAGGTGTGATTATTCCTGTATGAAGACTTTGTATTTCAAAGGAGAAATGATTCGATAACCAAACAGACCCCATGCTCTGACCCCTTTTAGTGACATTATTGCGGGGATAGGAGGATGAAATGGTAAACTGCCCATCTCTGGAGTCAGCCAGCTGTGGGCAAATGATTCTTAAATTGTCATCTGAGACACAACACTGCACAGAGGGCAAGAAAATACTTCCAACCAAGCTAATAATTCCCAGCAAGGAATTTGTTTGGTGAATGTGAGTGAGGTCCCCGTGAATTCCTTGGAATTATTGACTACTGTCTTGGGTTTTTCTTGGAGGCTTGTGGGTAGGGAGTTTTGGTTTTTTTGTTGTTGGTGGTGGTGTTTGTTTGGGTGTTTTTTGTTTTGTTTTGTTTTGTTTTCCCGCTTGTCAGAATTTCAGGTGCATTCTGATGGGAAATGCAGGCTGTGGCATATGTTTCTGTCCCCTGATGAACTGAATGAAACTCAGCAAGGGATCTGCATCAAGAAAGGACTTTTTGTATCAGGAAGAACAATTCAGTGGGGATCAATAATTGTGCCTGGGGAATAGAAGTGGGGAATGACCTGAGCTGCTTGGGACCCATGTGGAAGAATAAGAAGAGAGAACGAATAAAATAATAAATAAAAATAATAATAATGCCATGAGCTCAGTTTCTCAGGCAGCCCTGCATGTTTATATGAAGTCATGATGTGCCAAAACTGACAAACCATGAGTTTGATGGTCCTCTGATAAAATAAGTGTTACCATGGCTCAAGTAAGGATTTGGTCCAGGGCTTTTTAGCATGTCATTGCTCCAGAATGCTAACATATCATTGCTCCAGGACGTGAACATATCACTGTTCCATGGGGTGAGCAAAGCCCAGCAGGTCAGTGAGTCTCAACAGGGTATGCAGGCTCTGGGGCACATTTCTGTTCTGAGATGAACTAACTCAGCTCAGGGAAGGAGGTGCAGCTGGAAAGTGATGCCTGTGGACAGAAGGACAATTCCAGAAGTGCGGCCCAGGATACAGATCCAACGTGCCCTTTGCTTGGTTTCTTAACTCCAGAATTGCAGATGAGACCATGTGTTGCAGAAACCTGGGCTCACAGTGAGGTTCCAGGAGCTCTTTGACCTTCAATGTTTCTGTTTTAACAGGTACCAGACTGCCCACGGAACAAGTGGGCTTTTCTCCCTGTCCCTGCTGCAAATCACATGTTCTCCTGGATCTTCCCCATCTGGAGCAAAGCTAAATGCACAGTGAGGGGAACGCAGCTCTGGAGTTTTCTGTGGGATGGAGGGCAGGAGGAAGGTGGCTGTACGCTCTGCACATCACAGACTGAACACAGGGGAAGGGTGCATGTGAGGCTGCCTTTGGATGCTGAGCTAGAAACCACACTGCCAAAAGGAAACCTCTTTTTCCAGCGAGCAGCTCTGACAGTCAAGGTCCTACATCGTGAACTTCCTCACCCCAGCCTTCTCTCAGAGATTTGGGACCTAAAAGCATTGCCATAACCTGGCATGAATAGTCCAGATTTTAGATAGTCACTCATTTTTGCTCCAATGTTTGGGTGCTGTTGGTGTTTTTCTCCTTTTCCTTTTTAAGGAAATATGAAAAGCCTCTGTACTGATGGATTGAGCCTGCTCCTCTTTCATGTTTTTCTCCTTTTCCTTTTTAAGGTAATATGAAAAGCCTCTGTACTTGTGTTTGGGTCAATACCCCTCCTTAATCACATGACAGACTCTAACAGCACTGATTGCTCCCCACAGCACTATCATGAGACCTGTCTCAGCTGGTCAGGCATCCCATCTGGGATGCCAACCCCCATGTCCAATTCACTACCAGGCCCTGGGTTGTTTCTCTGCCCCCATGTTGTGCTTTCATCACCTTTATCAAGTTAAGCCATCACTTAACAGCACTTGGGTATTTTGTCAGGCTTCATATCAATAAGAGGCTGTTTATCTGTCTTTTAAAATCCATTCTTTGTTCTTTGTTCACTTCCTTCTGCTGATTCAGTCTGCTGCAGAAATGAGCCGTTGCATGGTGGCTCCTCCGAGCTCCTGGAGGAGCTGTGCACTTGAGAAAGGTGCAGCTCTGTCCCCCACCCACCTGCAGAAACCATCAGCTCCTTGTTCAGTTTTGGACTCCTTCCATGGAGGTGCTTTCCCAGGATCCACTGCTGAGAGGACCTCAGCCATAGGAAGTCTTTTGGGATGAGTTAAAATCATCCCGAAGTACCTGGTTTGATCACAGGCCCTTTCCAGGACCTAAGGAAAATTCAAACACTCACAGTTTTGGAAACTGTTTGTGGGAGACCAGGTTTCTGATGTTGAATGCTGGGGATATGTGCTATCCATTGTCGTGGATGTTAAGAGGCACAGCAGCAACACGAGGACAGGGGAGGAGGGCAGACCTGAGACTCTTTTAAGAAGCTGAGTCCCTCCTTAATTTTAGCAGACGGGACAGAGAGACAGCCTGATATAGGTGTTTTGAAGGGGTGAAAATACTCAGTGCCACCGGGATCTTTAACATTACCGAAGGTATAGGTGGTTTGAGAGTTAAGGACAAGCACACTTGAACCAGAAGGAAAGCACATGACTGGACAATGATGGTGCCCACTTATTAGGACAAAGAGAAAGAGGCACACTCCGTCTCCCAGTGTCGTCAGCAATGTGGGCTTTACTGAAACAAGCTACTGAGCTCAAGCAATGTGATATGGGTAAGTCCAGATTTAGCAATTCCTTCTGGCCATAAAAACTATAACCCTGCTGGTTCTCACAGTTTACTGGTGGGAAAGGGCTGAATTTGGTAAACCCAGACATAAAAGTCATGTGCTATATTTATACAAACCAGTGCAGTGTTGTCCTTGTAGGGGAGCAGCCCTGTCCCTGCGTGGCAGCAGTCACTCATCAAAGCAGGTCTGGGATGGGGGGCCACCCCCTGGGGGGGCAGCTGGAAGCCATCCACAGCTGTCCCAGTGGTGCTAGCAGCCCAGGCTGGCTTTTCCGCTCCCAAGGACGCTCAGAGGCAGAGAGGTGCACTCAGAAAGGCACCTCTAAGAGGTCCAATGTTGTCAGCAACCAGCAGTGCCCAGGCAGGAGCGTAACACTGAGGGCCATGCTGTTTCTGATGTCAGATAGACAGCATCCACATTGTGACCAGATCTGATGATAGTCTGCATCATCTTGTGTTCATGTAAATGCAATTCTCCAACACCCAGAGACCCCTAAGCTTTACCAGCCAGTCACACCAGCCCTAGCCCACCAATCCCTGCAACAGCAAAATAACAAATGGGATAAACTCTGTAAGAAATTTAAGCTTTGTAACTCCCCAAACCCAGTTTGGTTCCAGGGTGTTGCTCTTGCAAGACAGCTTCACCTCCTGTGCAGAAACCCCTGGCACCAGCCCTGCGTTCCCCCACGGCACATGCACACAGGTCACCAGAGATGCTACCCAAAGCCCAGAGCTAAGCTCAGGCACCAGTTTTTTGTAAGATTCCTGCCATTAACCAGGCCTCCTACGGAAGGATCTTGAGCATGGAGGGTAATGTGGGGAACGGTCTGAAACCCACGGGGGAGGGTAACCAGAGCAGCAGCATTGCTATGGTAATGGAGATAAGGGGCAGCCCTCACACTGCAGCTGATGAGTGACATGTTTTCTAGCCCTTTCAATGCCTTGAAGTGTTTTCCTTCTTGACCTAAACTAGAAGTAGCACAACTTTAAAACAATTATGTCCCCTTGGAGAGAAAAAAAATAACAAAAACCCAAAAACAAAAACGTAGCAACCTTTCCTTCTATTTTTAAGTCTCACTTCACCACAATAGCTCCAATATTTCACTCCTGACTCAAAGGCAAAGTCCGAGGGAGCAGGATATGCTGTAGGGTATCTCTCTTGCCACACTATTCGTGTTATTTTCAAGTTCCTCTCTCCCGGGTTGATCTTGGCAGCAGATCACAGCGCCGGCGCAGCACAATGTAAACTGGAGCCATTGTTACTCCATCTCCCGCTCCTCATCGCTGCAACAACATTTCCCCACACGCCTCCCAGCAAATTGTTGCCATGTCCCGTCCTGCTTCCCTCCTCCCCTCCTCCAAAATCCATTAGGCTGCTGCAGTTCAGCTATTCATCTATCCCCCTCGGAGGCACCGCAATGAAACGGTTTCCGTGTCGGCTGACATTGAGCAGGGCTGTGGCGAGCGGTCTCGGTGACAGAGGTGAGTGACCATGCTGCAGGGCTGCCCAGTGTTTCATGTCATGTGCACCGAGCGGGCAGAAAAGGGGAGTAGGGAAGCTGGCAGCTCTGGAAATGGCCTTAAATCACTCATTCCCCTTCCATCAACCTGGCGAAGGCACAGCAGTGGGTCTGGTGGAGGGCTGGGGAGGTGAGCCCTTTGCATGGGATTGTGGCATCCAAGGAGCGTACTGGGGTTTGGACTGACAGTCAGGGTGGCTTTTGCTGATGGAGCCAGAACTGAGAATGTGTTGGGGTAGCAATGGAAGGCTGAGCGCCTTAGCCTTCATCAGTGAGCACTGGTCAGTGGCAGCAAGTGCTGTCTGCTGAGGCTTTTGCTTACAAATTGGTGGCTAACAAGGCCCTGATATACATAAACATGATGAACATACGTGTATGCACATGGGCTCACTCCTTCAACAACGCAAAGTCAAAGGACACTACACAGCATCAACTGACCCATCTTGTTTCTTGTGGGAGCGTGTTACCCTGGCCGCAGCAGCTGCAGCAGACGGGTGGTCAACAAGCAAAGCCAACCCCATCCCCACAGAAATCCTCACAGCCATGCTGTGCCCAGGCTGGTGGTGGACTGTACCCAAGATGGACTGGGAGCAGTGATAGAAGTGATGCCCGTGGGAGTTCACCGCCAGCTTCAGTGAAAGAGGATCAAGTCTTCTGTCACTTGGCAACCCGCTTTATCAACGTGAACTTGTATCTCTCCCTGCTGCTGTTTTTCCAAGGGCTATTCATGGTTCAAAGCTGTAGACAATACCGTTCCTTTCTTCACTCACCGCCACCTAGTTATCTCTGGCAGAGTGTGACTCTGGAGAGAAGCAATTTGAGAGAGGAAATACACTGGAAATGGAAATAGTATGGAAGATACAACAAGGACTCGACTTTCTTGTTTCTAACTAATGATTATGTTTCCTGACTGCATCCCCAAAGCCATCTGAGTCATTCTAAAAATTATGAAAGGAACAAAAAATTTTTTCATGAACATTGCAGAAAATCCGGAATAATTCTGCTGACTTCCATGGTGTGGATGTGGGAAACAGGGGTCAGCACTCGACCCTTGGCTACAGGATGAAATATAAGGAAGGTCCAGGGGCATGGAAGAATGAAATACTGTGTCCCAGTCAGATATCTAGGTGGGATCATTTTTGTCAGCATCCCAGTTCATAGCCCATTGGAAAATCTGTCTTGGTCTCTGCAAACATTCAATGTCATAAGAATTCTGTAGGTGGACAGAGAAGTGTTAAAATAGAAAATTCTACAACTGAGACTGTGACAGGACAGGTTTAGTTGGGAGAAATGACTGATGAAACCCAAAGCCATAGGTGTAAAATCTTGGGTGTGCTCTCCTTCCCTGGAGGGGATGAGTTCACCTGTACAAAGACTGTCTTCTCATCCTGTGCTTACCCTGAGTTTCCTGAGTCTGCACTGGAAATTGGCTAAGAAACTCTCACAAGTTTCATTCATAGAAAGGTGAAATGACATAAGCGCACACAGATACAGAGTAACTTCTATAGTAAGGGCTTTGCAGCCTCAAGAAAACTTTCCTTGAAAGGCTGAAGTTATTTTACCATGGGTAAATCTGACCTGATTGACTTGATTTTCTGAAAAACGTATACATCGACATCGGGTGATAAGTCTGGAATGAATTAACAAAAAGGCATAATGAAGAATAAACAGAATAAAAGGAAAATGACAGGAAAGTTGTCAAAAACAATAGCATTGAGAAACAACAACAAAATCCAACCAGAGTTTTCCCCCCTTAGCTGACCTGCAACAACTAAGGCCAAAGGGTCACCTAAGCCCCAGCGGGAGGGCACAGCGGCTCTGCTTGGAGCCGTCCCCTGAGGCTGGAGGGGGCTCATCCCATGGGCAGAGCTCCTGCCGCTGCCCCGCCGCCTGGGACCTGGACACCAGCCAGGACACTGGTCTACAGAGTGACACCGGGACATGAGCTCATCCCCTCCACACTGCTGGGGCTGTGTGTTGGAAAGCCCCACTGGGAGGGTGGCTCTGAAGAGATCCCAGGCTGCCAAAATGCCCGAACTGAAACTTGCTGTGTATTTTGATCGAACACAGCTCGAGCGCAAAGTTTTTTCCTGCCTGGTCCCAAATGGATTTGCAGACAGGGAAGTTTATGAGAAATAAACAGCTACAGTTAAATAAACACTTGCAGGCCTCTGGCTATTCTGGAAACAAAAAAAACCAAACAACAAAAACAACAAACCACCCAAAAAGAAAAAGAAACCTGACAGCAAATATTAGCAACAGATTTTTAACAGGTGGAGGAATTATCATTTGTATCTAGGAAAGAAAACAAAACAGGCACTCCTAAATCACCAGCACTGATTTAAACATGAGCTTTTAAATATAGTGTGTGAGCAGCAAATGAGTTCTAATTGAGGAAAGCTTGTAAACAAACAGCAGCTTTCATCTGCAGCATCACGCGCAGCACAGGCTTTGTGCTGGGGCTGGACCGTGCTGCCGAAGCCCAGGCCTGGGAGCAGATGAAGGATACGGGCTCCATCCTCCTCCTGAATTTCATGGCAGAACCATCCAGGGGCAATGAGGAACAGCAAAGCTGGACTCACACTTCTCAGGGTCTGGATGGGCAAAGGGAGCAGCGTCAGGCCAGTGAACCAGGCTCATGTGAAGATCGTGGGACTGCTCCGTCTGGTTCAGGTGCTGCAGAGAACCAGCGCAATGCCTGGAGGCAGCCTGGGGGCAGTTAGCCCATGTGGAGAGTCACTTCTTCAAACCACCTCTGGGAAAGGTCATTTGTCTTGAAGTAAGGGAGTTGAGAGCTCTTTCCAGAGCCCACGTGGGCATCTGATCCTTGCCAGTCTTCATCTCCTGCTCTGGGCAAAACCTGCCTCGAGATCCAACCTCTACTGAGCACCCTGAAGAAGCATCTGAGGAGCAATCTGGGAATGTGGGAGTAGCAGAAAGGAGGGAACGTGGCTGGAAGCAAGCCTCTGAAAGATAGCTGGGGCCATGGTCAGGAAAGGACGGACTGTTGCAGCAAAGCATGCAAAGTCAATGCCTGTGATGCAAGAGCAGGGGAGATACAGCACGTCAGGAAATGTCTAAGCAGTGCAGATACCATCAGGCTGAAAACACACAGAGCATGCCAAGGAAGTAACCTTGAATGTCTGCTGGTATTTTTCTCTGGAAAGCAACAACAGGATATTACAAAGGGACAGAAACATGGACACGGTTGCCAGTGCTTACCTACATACATAAATTACCTGCCCTGGAAAGGAGCACGAAAGGGAAAAGTGTTTATGCCTGGTTCCAGATCAGGGCTCCTTAAAAGGTGAGTGCCAGCTGTGCTGGCAGCAGTGCCTCGCTGAGCTGCTGCAGCCAGCTGGAGGTTTTGACAGCAGGATGGTCGCATCCAGCATCAGAGCTCAGCATTTCCACTGGGTCTGCAGGGGATGGGCCATGAAAAACACTCCCGTCTCAGGAGAGATGGACTGCGGCGGCTGAGCTGTGCGTGCATCAGGCATCTGCTGCTAGGAAAAAGTCGCCTGCCTTAATTCATTTTTTATTTCCAGAAGTTTTAATCGCTCTCTGCTCCAATAAATCATTAATTGCTCAGATGAGCTGAACCAGAAACTGGCGAATCAAAGCTGTCCATGTTTTGAAAACACTTTGCCCACAAACCCCGGTTTAGCACTGTACCCCACAGCAGGAGAAACACAAACCCAAGCAGAATATAGCACCCGCAGCTCCCAACCCAAGTACCCAAATTTAGGCATGTAGATAGAGCAGCTTAACCCTGAGGATTGCTGGGACCCATATAGACCACCAGAGTCAATGGAAGCAGCAGGTGTTTGGAAACACTGCAAATCAAAGCACTCATTTAGGGTACTAAATATAGAGCAAAATTTAAACACCCGGGCTGGAAAATGTTGGCCATGTAGTCCCTCTGCTGCATTTCGCTCTGGGTCCCATGCACCAAGGCTGCTGCCACACGATGCCCGTAGAAGGTGCTGGGTCTCCGCTCCCACCACCCCTGTTCTTTAACAGGTTTTTACCCACGGTGACACAGTGCAAAGTAGGTTCTCCTCCTCACCTTTTTTAGAGGATATTGGTGCGCTTGAGATAACCTCGCTGGTTTATCTGTACTGAAAGCGGTGTCAGCAGGCTGTCAGAACACCTCTCTGCCGACCCGCCGCATCCGTGGCTCCTCGGGGCCGCGCGCAAGGGTTGTCCCCTTGCCACCATGCCAGGGACCCTTGCCAGGCTGAGGTTTGTGTCCAGGCACCCCCCAACAGCCCAGCGGGGTCCAGAGAGCCAAGGCAGCACTCTCATGCTTCCCAGCACAGGCTCGAGGATGTCGTGAGAGAGCAGAGCTCTTTGCTACCAATTATTTTCTTTTTTTTGGCTGTTATTTTATTTTAAAAAAAGAAAAGGGAGGGTGAAGATAAACTGAGAGGAGACCCTGCTGATCCACACTCACCTTTTAACTTGCCCAAACATTCAACTCCAGCAATGCCTTGTTTTGCCTCCCGTTGAAAAGCTGCTGCGCTCACAATTTCCGTTTGCTTTTGGGAAGTGGAGATCTGAAAACGCTGCAGCGGTTGAACCTTCGGTGCCCTGTGGAGGGGCTAGCCCTGCCCAGCAGAGTTTCAGCTCTATGGAAGGCAGGTGCATCTGTATCCAGGTCAGGGATGCAGCCACCTTGGGCCGGCTCGTGCATCTCCTGTGCAGACTGACTTGGGGTTTCAGCCTGAAACGGCCCTTTCTCACACCCCTTTACACCTCCTTGTAAGTAACACATGGAGGATTTTTGAGCATAGCCCACTCATGCAGACGTAGGTCAGTGAAGGGACCATCAAAGAGGGAAGAACTAGATAAGCCACATGGCAAAAGGAGAAAGAGATACAAACTGCCCCTGAATTTCTAATCCCTAGAGAGGTCAGGTCCTTGGACTGCATCTAGCAAGGGTACAAACGGAGGGACAAACCCCCTCTCTCCAACAGCTATCATATACTATTTTAAAATGATGTAACACTTCCAAATGTATATAAAACTACAGCTGCTAAATATACAAAACTGTAATTTTGAGCCATTTCTGAGTGGAGTTGTTTATGTTGCTGCTTTTTCCAGCACTGGCAGGTACCAGGACCTAGAAAAGTCCTGCCAGGGTCTTTCCTTTGTGCCTAAAACAACGAGTTGTCTGCAGCAGTTGTTAGACGTAGGCAAGCTTTTGGTCACGGGCAGCCCAGTGATGAACAGGAGCTGCCGCTCTCTGCCGGATAACAGTGTGAAGAAGCCACCCAGGCTGCTCCCCTCCTGGCTTGAGCAGGACTACCCAGGGCTGGCACAGGACTATGGCCACCAGCCACCCAACCCTTCTTCCTTCTCCTTTTTGCCTCTCCAACAGCAAGCAGCAAGTGCTGGTGGTACAGCGTGACCACAGTCAGTCTGGCCTCACCTTGGAGAGCACAGGGCTATGGACACACCGCTTTTCAGAGAGACTTCAGCAGCAGAGAAATTGAAGAGGGATGATGAGCCAACGTGATGGTGGTACCTATCTGGATCTCACCAGTGTAGCATTCCCCAAAACACTGTCCTCTTCCACACTCACTGACGCCCATCTCCTTTTCAGCCTCCTGCCTGCTGGGGACACTGCAGGGTTAGTTCTTCTACCAGCCTTGTGCCCACGAGTCCTGGGCATTGGTATACTCCTCCTCATCAGGATCACAGTGGTCAGGCCCAGCATGGACCCCCTCATCCCACTTCAAGCGCTGCTCTTTGTAGACAGGCACCGGTAAAGCGAGCTTCTCCAGGGCTCCCAGCGCTCAGAGCAGCAGGATTCAGACAACTTTGCACCCTCACTCTAACAGGAACCAGGCACATGCAGAGCCAAGAAAGGAAACGACCAGCTGCATTTCCTCATCAGTCTTGAAGCCAGGAAGGACTGTTAAGAAAGGTTTTGAATGGAGAACAGTGCTGGTCTATGCAGGGCTCCCACACATCAGATGCCATCCAGTTTGGTCATCCCAACTCAAAAGGGGCAGAGAATAATTTGGAAGGGTATGGAGTTCACACAGGAAAACCAGCCAGAGATGTGAATCAGCATCTCTGCTGGTAGAGATGGGAGACTGGGACTCCAAACCCTGAGATTTAGGGGGAAGAGGGTTGTCTGCTCTGTGAATACCAAATGTTGTGGAGATGATAAAGAGCAAACAACTGCTTGCTGCATTCATGTCACCTTCCCAAGGAAGCGGTTCACAACAAACAGGAGGAAGAGCTTTCCCACCTAATTCATGGTTCATTTGTGGAACTCTACCCCAGGATGTTGTGGACACCTAAAGCATAAAAGGGATGGTGCAATGCCCCGGAGAAGCTGTGCCTATCGAACATGCCTTGCGCAGGAAGCCCCTAAACCACGGATCGACAGAAGCTGGATGGGTACGAGAAGGGCTCATGCTACAGTTCACTGCTTTCTTGTACTTTCCCTAAGCATCTTTCACTGGCCACTGCAGGACACTGGGATACTAGACTAGATGAACCTTTGATGTGCACCAGTATGGCTGTTGGCTGAATCAAATTCCACCCACGGGTAGGCCTTTGTTAATTAATAGGTGGGATTATGCCCAGAGTTATGCCTCCAGGCAGATGGCCAAACCTTCAAAAGGCCTTATGTATGCCGCTGCCACAGCAGTTTCCAAACCTGCTCCGCAGCTCCCTGCTCAATCTTCTTTCATACATAGCCTATCAGCACACAGATCTGCAGCAGAAGTCCCCTCCAACCCAAGCCTCCTTCAGATGGGTGGGAGAAGAGATAGGATAGCAGCTGAGAGAGATCTACAAGTTGAGTCTGTCCCTATAAAACCGGGCTGAAGGGTTTTCATTTGGTTGGTTTTGTGGGGTTTTTTTGACAGAACAGGCTCCCTTGAGAACCCATAGGCCAGAAAATGGCATGACACCCTGGTCAGGGTCTGGTATCCTTAGGGGATTGTCGCATTTACACCTGTGAACCGAGCCTTCTGCCTTATCCACCACTGAAAAATAAAAAACTTTGGTTTTCAGGAAAGTACACATTCTCTGTGTTTCCATGGTTATAACGAGCAATACAGAAGGAGTATCATTAATATGAACAGAAGCATGCTGCCTCCTAAGGTTTCCATTACTTCTTGTTTTTCCCCATCTATAGTGTTGAAGCAGCTTTGTTGCCAAGCAAAGAAATTTACTGAAGCTCCTCCTCCGAGTTGCTGAAGACCTGGTAATTTTTCATTCAAGCTAGTTGATTTACGTACTCCTTTCATAAACATACTGCAAAGTACCCTTTGAGAAGGATGTGCTCCAACCACGTAGTTGAAGCAACAGGTTATAGGTATGAACTATGATTCTTGCAGCCAATAACAAGTTCCATCAAGATAGCATTGTTCAGTCTTTGGGAAGTCACATGCCCTGTGTAAGTCATGCTGATTCTCTGCAAATAACCTGGATTGTTAACTTTCAGGCAGCAGAGCTGGGTCCCTGTTCAGCTCATCTGTAAGACTAATGGTGCTCTGAATACAGACACCACCCTGCACAATGTCTGTTTCTTCTTGCTCCAGAAGTAGTACAGACAGTGTAAAAAGGAGAGTCAGATAAACCACTCAGATTTTACTGGCTTTTGCAAGGGAAAAGGAGACCCAATGATCCATAAAACCCAGTGATGCTTGCAGAAAAAAAAAGAGGACATCCTGTTTAAGAATATTACCTACAACATTCATTTATAAACATCTGATTGCA
>NW_010270039.1:41416-70700 GCF_000690775.1 Eurypyga helias | reverse complement strand
TGAAAAAAAACACTTTTATACAGAGAAAGAGCAAGAAGTCCCCCATATCTGTACAGAAACATGTGTTACAATGGGTGCCGTAAAAGGGAACAACATGGGAAGGATTTAGTCTTACCTCATTCCCAAGGGGACCTTTTGTTCCTTTACTGTTTTATAAGCCCATTCTTTATTCTACCATCTGGGATGAAATAAGGACAAGAGAGACTCGTTCAGGACTGCTTTGCAGGAGAACGAGCCATTATTCTTCCAAAGCAGAGCAAGATTCCTACCAGGAGTGACTCAAAACACCTACTTTACTGTTGAGAAAGGAGATAAAGCAAAGCCAACCTCTACTCTCCTCGCTCACACTAAGCACCCCGAAGGTCACAGCTAGACTGCCCAACAGAAGGGATGTCACTGCCTAGGAAGGTTCACAAGCTACTTGATCTCTTCTTCAGGCTCATCCACTGTTGCATCCAAAGGACCATGAGAGCCCAGCAGCACTCAAGAGCAACAATAGAGATACCATACACAACTGAATTGAACCAACCCAAATTTCTGTGCAAATCAACTCTATGCCACCCAAATCCCATTATTATCCAGGCCACCTCACAACTACTGTTGCAGCCAGTGTCCTCTGCAGCTTTCAAGGCAGTGAATGAAATGTCTTTCAACTTTTAGGTTGTCCTTGAAAAAGCACGGGGCAGCAGTGAGTTCTTTTGCTATATGAACTAACTCGCCACCCAAGCACAGTTTGACCTCCAGAGGACTACTTACGTGGTCTGGAGGAGAACCAACCAGATGACAGCAAATGGCCAAAAGAATCGAGCTCACCGAGTGGTTCAGGTCAGCATCAGATCTTACAGAGCATCAGAGAAGAAAAAGTAACCTGGAACTACTCACTGCTTAGAAAAAAAATCTCAAGGAAGAGCCCATTTATTGATCTTCCTCATTATGCAGTTCTTGTAACAGCTCCGATTCTGGAATTCACACAATGCTTAGCACACGCACACCAGCAAGAAGTTGAGCTCTACGAGTTCAACATTTAATGTAAGTCAAAAGGAAATAAAACTACTGCAGAGTAAGGTGATGTGGAGATGACTTTCAATTAAGACACACAATGCTTAGCACACGCACACCAGCAAGAAGTTGAGCTCTACGAGTTCAACATTTAATGTGAATAAGGTGATGTGGAGATGACTTGCAATTAAGAGCAGCATGGAAATAAAATCTGTATAAAACAGACCAAGGTTAAACTGTGTAAATTTGCTTTTTGTTCATTCTCTTATTCACGTTGTTTCACATATATCAAGTTACACAACTCGCCCTTGGTCATCACACGAAGGTAGCATTAAATGACTCTTGGTTTTGGCAGGCAGACAACACTATCGAGTTGAACACTTGCCCGTGCTGGTTTTGTGAATCCACATGGGAACAAGTCCTGGAGACGGCCTCAGCCATCAGGGAATACTGACTCTTTGTTCAGAACACTGGGTGATGGCCACTGTTGTGCCCCATCGCTGTATACACGTTTATATGCTTTATCTACTGTTTCAGTAACACGAAAGCAGCAGAGCTAGCACCTTCAGCAGCAGTAAGCTGGCTCGCTGCTGTCTCATAGATATGCAAAACTATTATTTCTCCTTTTGCCTACAGCAGCAACACCCACTACATTTATTTGTATTCATGTAAAACCTCCAACAAGGAGCACTCAGCTATTTTAAGTACACTGGGACTATCAGAAACAGCTCTCTGCAGCAGGTACTCACAAGTACTGCAGTCTGAGGACTGTGCATCTTAAAGACATTTTTCTAGCCTGGCGCTGTCCTGGATGGTTATAGCATTGCTCCCACTGTTTCTGAGGAGCTAAGGGCAGCCCGAGTTTTCCCAAGGCACAATGTAATCAATTTTAGAAAGTCATCATTAAAGTGTTGGTTTATATTTCCCCTCCCCCAGATGCCTGTCATCAAGGGCAGGAGACATTTGAAAAGTGGAAATCAAAGATAACAACAGAATCTGATTTTGAGAAGCCAGAAACAGCTCCCACTTATCAACACAAAGACAATACTACAAGGAAAATAAAGTAACTGGATGAGGACTGGAATAAGAAAAACTCTGCTAGGATCTAGAATTCTGCTTTGGAGATCGATAGCTAGTAGGAAAATTTCACTTTTATATTCCATATTATTTTATCTAAGAGTTCACCTTTCACTACAGAAAACTCTACAGAAAAGCCACGCAAGTCACTGCAAGAAACAGGCACAGAACTACTGAACTGAATGGAACATGACAAGTAAAGGGTCAGAATGGCTGCAGGGTAGCGGAGGAAGGTATTGCACTTAAAAATCCAACTTGTCAGAAGAACACCTCAAGCTCCTGCATGCTCACCAGCCCTCATCACCCAAGGAAGCACACCGACACCACTTGGACAAACCTCTGCTCCCCAGCTGGGAGGAGAGCCCATTCAAACAGGCACATCATCCACACAGCCAGCAGCTCAAAGACCAGCCTTTGTGCTTGCAAAGAGGCAGCGCGGGAGAGTCCGGGCACAGGAACCCCAGCATGTCCAGGCCGCACGGGCACTTGGAGCAGGCTGCGAGCTCAGGCTACGGGAAGTTCCCTGCGTTAAATCCGGACTCGCACTCCTTCCTTTAGCCTCGTCACAACTCCAAGCACTTTGAAAGCAAACACAATCTGAAGTATCTTACACACAATGAGGGAATCATTTTATTAGATTATGGAAGACAGCAGCATTACAGTACAAAAAGTTACAAGAGTAGCAGAAAAAAAGTGTTTTTGGTTTAAATACTCAGGATTATACTGGGGAACATGAGAAGGATAGTACCCTTTTTCTAAACTAACTCCTAACCAGGTTATCAAAATAAGTCTTGAGTATTTAGCACAAGTAAAAAAGTTACAACAAACATTATAAAATGCTTTAATAAATAGTTTCTTTTCTGAAAGTTTTCTTTTTTTTTAAGAACATGTCAAACAAAAATGTACTAAAACAGAAGATCCTGCAAAGCAAATCCTGTGTTCCTGTATAAAATAATTGGTTTCAAAACATTCACGTTTACATTGTTTGTGGGTCAGAATTTATACTCTCAAACATCCGCTCCTCTCACTGGTAGGGTAACTAGGTGTACGTAGTGTTACACTTCAGTAATTAAAATAAGCTTACAGATTGCCCAGTTAATAGCAATAATAAAGCCTTAAAAAAAAAAAAAGGCATAAGCCTTCCATTGCAAAGAACCATTTCTAATGAGGTACTCCCATCTTCTGAGCTTGCCAGCCTTTTCCCTTTAGAGCAAAAGATGAATAAAGCACAACAGAATCAAGATTGAGGAAAATATTGTTCCCTTCATTAGGCCTGTATTTAAACGCAAAAAAAAAAGTAATACCACATGTAATTAACATTCACAAAAGGAAAAACCAATGCCTCGCTACGTTGGTACTGTACAGTAGATGCACCCGTTAGTGTTCTTGAGATGGGCTGAACATGGGGATAAACAAACGTTTCTGGGTCTATTTACACCTAAGTGGTTATGTTCCTATGTAAATACAAATGACCAACAGATTCCTAACATTGATTGTATTAACATTTTCTAATCTGGACATAATACCAAAAAAAAGTCTTATAAACTGCCATAAAACCTCCTTTTCTGCAACATAAATTAAAAGGAATGACATGTAAAAAAAGACCAAAATATTTAAGTTATTAAATCAAATATACAGAGTGATTCATTTAATATGTACATATTTACAAAAAAGCACTTTCACTATTAGAAAATAAACTGTGTCAGTTGGGGAACCTAGAGTTCTCACAATTTTTCTATATTGATATGGCAGTCTTTGACAGTTGCTATAGAAAAAGTTTAATCTCAAGGCACTTGTCACATGCTTCAATACTGCAATTCTAAAGGAATTAAACAGAAATCAAAAGGCCACTTTTAAACCACAGTTGAAAGATCTCTTATTTTTTTGTTCCTATTACAAAGTGTGTAAGGCAAATTTGGAAAAACAGAATCTTACAGAAGCTACTAACGTAACAAGTGCAGTGAGCTGCCATTAATAGAGATTCAAAGTCAAGAAAGCAGTTTAAAGTTCACATAATTTCCTCAACCAGGAGGTTTTAAAGCCACCATTAAATTAGAGCAAGTAATAAAAAGAAATACATTCTGTAAACAGTGTACAGTCTTTTGTAATAAACTTTACACATATTGAAAATACAACCTCTCCTCTGCCACACAGCGAGTGTATTATAAGTAAACTTTACAAAAATAGCAACTATCAAAGATTACTCATTTTTTTCATCTGACAGTCATTGAATAATTTATACAAGGCTAAAGAAACAAAATAAATTTTATTTATTATTTTTATTTTTTTTTTTTACGCAAAATAAAGAAACTATGAACATTTAACTCCAGATACTTTTAGTCCTTGATGGAAAGTGGAGATACCAGTTTTCCCCCTCCCCAGTAAGCGCAGGCGCAGTCTGCCTACGTTCTACACACAGGTTAGTCTCTACTGCCTTCAAAGTTTGATGCATTCACATTTTTTACAGATCTGTTGTCCATTTTGCCTATTTGATGGGATTTCTTTACCGGACTGCTCTCTGATGTGTCAGGGGCCTTTGCTGGCAAAGGCTTTGCGCGTTTGTGAGAAAGGAATTTGTCCATTTCCTCATCTCTTTCCTCCTCTTCATCCTCCTCTTCCTCATACTCTACATACTCCTCTACTGCATCACAAGTTCTTTTTTGAGGAGATATGAAGTTTTTGCATTCATAACGAATGTCTTTGTTACTGTAAGATCTGTCTATAGGATTTCTTATGGGATTTAAAGGCGCCCACTGGTTATTGGCACCCTCTTCTCTGGGAGGACGGCTTCGCTCTCTCTCTTTTCTTCTCTTCCGAGTCCACCACACACAGATGATGATACAAGTCAGCCACACAATGCTAAATACCACACAAAGAATTGGAACCAAGTAATCTAGAGGGCAAATAAAAACAAAAGGTTTAACAGTTACATAGCACTGGACATCTGCAGGGAGTGCATCCACACATAACTACAGGTTAGCCCTCGAGACGTTTTTTAGGAGAAAGGACGTAAGACGTCATTACAGCACAATAAGTGCCTGAATGCACTGGTCCACCCAGAAATGCTCTTTAACAGTTTAAACTAAGTCAGCATTTTCACTGCTTAATGATGAAGGGGGAAATGCTACATTTGAGATTTTTTTCCCCTTCAACAGACAGACCAGTTACACAAGCAGCTTCTTTCTCAAGCATCTAAAAGCTAAGCTGGCTTAGAAAACCTCAGTCATGACTCTAGAAAAAACAATCTACCCTATAGATAGAAAGGCTATGAAGAGTACCCTGCATCCAAGTTGCTCTAGAAGTACTGGCACTTGCATCAGAAATATGTCCTGTATTTACTGTCAAATAAGAGTCCTTTGCCATAAAAGTCCAGACATTTATGTACCAACTATCTCAAAAAGACATTCAGGTTAGAGCTACGTAACCAAATCAATCACACACTCTTTACAATGTTCCAGTCTTACTTCAGAGAAAAACACCAGGATATTGTCACTAAAGCAGAGTTGTCACTGCTCAATGAACGAACAAAAGGAGTTAGGTAATTGCTTTTCTCCGCATTCCCAATCACAAATCCCTCCAGTGCTCTTCCAGCCACACAGACCCAGATCATTTCCCTAGGAAACCATCCCTGAAAATGTATGTAACATTTGGACGATCAGCAGAGGGAGGCTGAGGTACATCAGCATCTTTGCAATTTCTGTTCAAGACAGGAACAGAGCTGGCACACACCTTCGGGGGAGCTGAGGACGTGGTACATTTGCCAAGGCCTTAACAGATGAAAGACATTCCCTAGGAGGGAAATGCAAGGGAAGTGGAACCAGACAATTTACTAATTGCTTGGACTCTGGGTGGAAGAACTTCCAGAATGTTGGAAAGGTCCAAGAAAGGGTTGGGAGAGCCTCGTACCATTCTAAGACTTCCATTCTGGGGCTTAGTTGAACTGGAGCCTTCCAGAGGCCTTCCACAAGGCAGTTTCCTGCCTCCCCAGGCAGGAACAAAGGTATGCAAAAACTGCTTATTTTGGCATAGCTCTTGAAGAGCCAATGTTCAGAGATAAAGGTCTCTCCATTCACACCATATCCTCATTAAGAGGAATGAAACATTACATTTTAAGCCAGCCATACACTAGTGAGAAACACGTTGAGAGAGCAAAGTTTAACATTCTTACAGCCAAGTATTAAAAGACACTAGAAATCTTTAACTCTTAAGATAAATAATGTACAAGCACTTCAGAAGGGACTCTATATCACACTGTGTGTCTTCCCCCTCCCCATATTTTCGTTACGTCACAGCCTCAGTTTCTATAGTGCAGCAGCAGAGGGCTGAGGTCAGGTTAAGGTTAACATAGTATATTCAGAAAGGATTTGAACAGCACATGAGAACTCCTGATCTTGTGAACGGTATGCTTAGACAAGAGAAGAGGGTTGGAAGTCAGTCAAAACACTGGCAACAGTAGGTAAGGATATTATGCTAGGGGTGAGGTTAGGTTTAAACTAGCTCAGAAGCACAGAACCTTGATTTTAAAAGTCACTTTCTCTTCAGTTAGTTACAGCAATTAAAGAAACAATCTATTTCCCCAACATGTAAAGACAGACAAGTAGGGAAACAAAACATTTGCACACACAGAGAATGTCTGCACTGAGAACCTTACCTGATGATGAATTCCCAACAACGATGGTCTCTACTTTGACTTCAGTTACTGCCAACATTACAGTGCTGTTTTGTCGCTTAGTGATTGCATTTACTATAGTATTAGCAGCATTCTGTATAAGACTATTATCTTGTTCATCTCGATGCGGGACAAAAGACTAAGGGGAGTGCAGAGGAAAAACAAAATTAGAGTCACCCAACCATGGAAATCAACTTTTTAAATCCAGCTATATCCTTAACTGAGGTCACTGAGTTCCATTTACCTGACAGTAGTTACAAACAGTACCCTAGAAATCTACTGTAGCAACAGCATGGCTAGCCCTACCCAAACTGCAGACATAGTGTCAGATTTGGTGGGTAACACGCCTACTTGCTAATCTAGCATTGCCAATAAAAGGCAGCTGACTTCCATGTTAGTTACACTGCTGAGCTAAACTTAGTCACAGTTTGGAGTACTTCAAGACATGTGGATTATCTAGATAGAAGCTTGGACTAATAACAGTCTGCTCTATTTATACCATACGCTTTGCTTCCTGCACCATGGCTCAGCATGTTCTTTACAGTACTGGTAGAGACAGTTGAGCTTCTGCCTGGGTAAACACTTTACTATGAAATTAACCCCTCCTTGGAAGCCACCAGCAAGTGTATCTTCATACTGCAATATGAAGGGTCAATAGCCCAAGATTTCTGACAGAACAGGTAGGCACCTGTCCACTAATTTGGGCTGAATTACAGTAATTTATCATGAGGTTGTGGTAGCCTTCACTCATGAATGAAACCTGCAGTTTCAGCTATCTAGCATTATAGGAAATTGGAGATCACAAAGTTGCTCTGCAGTCAGACTAAGCCACAGACTGCATGCAGTACCTGTGCTGAAACAAAACAAGCTTAAACAACCTCTTCCTCAGCTCCAACTAGTAAGGAAACATTTTCCTACAGATATTAATATGTCTCATACTTACAATAGCAACTTCCACTGCATTCTCTGTGGAGTAAGACAGATCACACAATATTATCAGAGTTCTGTCCCTAGAAACAGTCCTACTAGCCGGTAAATACCGGATTTCAGAACAGATATTTTCAGTTGTAGTGCCCTGTTAGAAGCAAGGGAGAATGTATGACTTTAGTTCAAGTGACAAAAAGTACATTAAAAATAAACATCTTCAGAGGTTTTTTGCAAATCCTGAGATCTGATGAAGGTAGCAGAGAGGGCAGCAAGAAAGGTTAAAAAAAATAAATAAAGAACAGGGTTTTGGAATGAAGAGAGAGAAACTGAGCTTCTATGACTATCCTAGTACAGTCTGATCCCATCATGAAATGGAAGAAAGTAGTTGAGAATTAAAAAAAAGAAAACATTCAGTACAAATCTTAATTTTGCCTCACCCTTTAGACAAAGGGCAATTAATAGCAGAGGAGTATAATAATAATTTTTGTATGATTATGACAGCAAGGAATCATATTAGAAACATTAATCTTCCATGCTTTGACAATGAATATATCCCTACACATGCTGCCATACTTCATTAATAATTCCATTCTCACCTGGGGGACTTTGTCTCCATTGAAAATTAAAGTAATTCTAGCACAGTCATTGTCCAAGTACCCAGAATTAGGCAGACACTTGATGTTGGCAGGCAGGGGTTCAGAGGCACTGCATTCTCCCCAGTCCATGCATGGTGGCTGAAAACATTTTTTTTCCTGACCCATGGGACACTGGTTATTTGAATTATCCCAGTGTTTGTGTAACAGACAAGGTTTTTTCCCACACCACACCTAGAAATTAAAAAGAACAAAGTACTGTTACAGTTAATTGCTCTTATGCATCAAATCAAAATAAACAATTCACACAAGATAGTCATGATCTACTACTGCCTGCAAAAAAAAAAAAACCACACCCTATTTCAATCCTACTGGAGTCCTAGTAGAAGATGGAGATGCTGTTCCCCAAAATGAGGACATTTTGTATGGATAAAAGAGTAAGAACTGTGCAAAGATTACCTGAGACACCAGTGACTAGGCACATCTCTTCAGAGGCTTACAGATTTGCCCCACATAACTGAATTATACAGGATTTCAAGCATTTATTTTAAACTAGTCATCCAGGCTTCTATAAACTGGACAGAGAAACAACTCCACAAGGAGCAATTTCTCTTCAGTATTTATACTGAGATCCTTGTTACAGAATGCTCAACATATTAAAGACCTGATGCACATTGGCCATAAGCACCATCGCTTCAACCACTCCCCCAAAAGGAAAGGTATGCTGGTACACCCAGGTTACTGAGGTGCAGTAAGTTTCCAAACACAGCTCTGTTTCATCATGTAACCTTTAAGATTCTTCACAATACTATATAGCTATTAGTTTAGGAAGTTAGGGATTTCTTGAAGCACAATTATCCACAAGAAAGCACCTTTGTTCCATTACCAATGAAAGAACAGAACACTACACAGGGATAAATTGCATTTACTACACCACCATTTCTAAGATTCTGGTTACCTTCACATACTGTTATCTTCTGAAGAAATCTCAAACTTGAAATCACAACACCATTAAGGGTCTAAAATAGCATTTCTAAATGATTAACTGCAAAATTTATTTTTTTCTTTGCCTACATCACACACCTAGCTAAACAAAGTAAGATTAAAGCCAGATAGATTAATAAAACCAAGACGTTTTTAAACTGGTGCTTCCAGTGAAACGTGGGAGAGTGCTGTGTGAGGCGATGTTGTAAGTGCTATTAGTGCTCCTCTGGAGCCAGCCACCCACCTAGCCCTACAACTTGTAAGCAGCACTGATCTTGTCTCTCTCCAGCTGCGATGTAAAGCTGCACATGTACCACAAATCCACACAGAAATGTTATCTCAGGAGGGCTGAAAGGCTTGCAGCACATATACTAACATGTTCAAGCTGCATTTAGCCTAGTCTTATTTTTTCCTAAGTCATGAATAACATTAAGTTGGTTTCAGCCAGGTGGATTTAAGAAGACAGGTCAAAACTCCTACCTTGGTGCAGTCAATACGGCCATCCAAACAGTGGCAGTTGTTGCATTCTTGATCCCACCTGCTGCCGTGGGGAAAGGTCATTCCTTTAAGCCAGCAAGGCTTTCCAATTCCAATTACTAAGAAAAAAGCACACAGACACTTTACCTCTTCAAGTTACTGAAGCTATACAAGTTTAAATCAAATACCAGCTACTGTTCCTCACACAGACTATTGCCTGTGAACTGTATTGCTGGCTGCACTGTACCCTACTGCTTTTGAGTAAAGGTTGACAGCAGATATGGGAATACCTTCTTGGCACCTCGGACCAATTCTTCCAGGGGGACAAGTGCATCGGTATCCGTTTATTTCATCTATACAAGTGGCACCATATCCACAAGGGGAAGACTGGCATTCATCAATATCTAGACAGAAAACAGGTAAAATTCAATGGCAAGGACATAGAACTTTGTAAATAGACATTTACTGAGATGTAACTTGACAGTACTTGCTTTCCTAACAAGCAAAGGACAGCTTGGCTTGAGAATTAGTCTCCTAATCAGATAGTTCTACCTTTCCATCAGTACGGTCTAACAGATTATTACAACCCTAAATCAAAGTTCTGGTGATCAAAGCAGCAGTCACATGCTGACTCATCTTACAGAGCAGAGGTGTTGGACAGCTGAAGGTGCTAATGTCTTCTCCACATTCAGCTACTGAACTCAAGTCCCACATCCTGTTCTGGCATTAAGCTCCAATATTTCAGCTTCCTAGAAAAGCACATGCTTTCAGGAAGTTATCACCGTGCAAGAGTTGAACAATGAATTGGCTCAACAATGCTCAAAAACATGACTTACTGCAACACAGTTTACCATACAGAAGAAAAAAGTAATAGCTTAGTTTAAGAAAAGGAACATCAAATATCTGTTATAACAACCTTGAATACTGAGTAGGTTAGTTTAGTACATACATAGCACAAAAGGCTCTTATAAACAACCACCTTCATAGACTCAGGGGCTTGGTCATAGAAATCTAGTGAAGGAGGCAGGGAATAATAGAATCTCAGGGTGGTTTGGGTTGGAAGGGACCTTAAAGACCATCTAGTTCCAAACCCCTTGCCATGGGCAGGGGCACCTTCCACTAGACCAGGTTGCTCAAAGCCTCATCCAGCCTGGCCTTGAACACTTCCAGGGATGGGGCATCCACAGCTTCTCTGGGCAACCTGTTCCTGTGCCTCACCACCCTCTCCGGGAAGAATTTCTTCCTGATACCTAATCTAAACCTCCCTGATTTCAATTTAAACCAGTTACCCCTTGTCCTTTCACTACAGGTCCTTGTAAAAAGTCCCCTCCAGCTTCCTTGTAGCCCCTTCAGGCACTGGAAGGCTGCAATGAGGTCTCCTTGGAGCCTCCTCTTCTCCAGGCTGAACAAGCCCAATTCTTGCAGCCTTTCATCATAGGAGAGGTGTTCCAGCCCTCTGATCATCTTCGTGGCCTCCTCTGGACTCGCTCCAACTGGCCTATATCCTTCTTATGCTGAGGGCTCCACAGCTGGACGCAGCACTCCAGGTGGGGTCTAACAGCAGAGTAGAGGGGGAGAATCCCCTCCCTCAACCTGCTGCCACACTTCTCCAGATATGGTTGGTTTTCTGGGCTGCCAGCACTCAGTGCTGGCTCATGTCCAGCTTTTCGTCCACCAGTCCATCTGAATGGACTATGGAAGCATAGACCATTCAGATGCACAGCAGTGCATTATTTGCTATCCCGGGTCACTAATTAGTGACCAATACTAATTTATGCAACAGTCTACCAAAGGCAACAAACCAACCTGTGAAACTGTGAGCCACAGGTACCAACTGCTTCATTTTCAACCATAACCCTCCTCTTTCGAAAGGTTTCTTTCCACTGAAAATGAACCCCCACTCCAACACCTCAGAAAAAACTTTTTAAACACCAATTCTTGGATGATGCACAGTATCAGCTCATCTTTTCAGTTTAAAGGACCAGACTTAGAAAGTGATTGTGATAAATGGTAGCAGTGAGACTGTTACCCATGTAGACAACAGAAAATACCAAATGGATGCAGAAGGCCTTTTGCTTCTATTCTAGTTTCCTTCAGAAGTGCTCCAAGATGCTTTGTGCAAATACAGAAGTATCTAAACAACTACAGGGTTTAACTATTTTTCCCTCCTCTCTTCAAGCTATGTTGGTTTAAGATTGTCCAGACCCTGTATGCTGAAAAAAGTGACTGTTAACTCTGTTTCTGTTATCAGCTATAAAAGGCATTTTTGTCAGAGCTACTCCTTCTGTCTATATCAGTCTTAACAAGAAAAAAAAAAAATGTGTGCAGCTCCATTAAAATGCAAAGTATTTGTCTTTGACAACAAATAGTACCCCTGATTTCTTGTCTGGAAAAGGAGAATCCAACATCCTTCACTGCATGTCTGGATCTAGATACAGGATTATCTACCATCCCTGGTTCTATATCCAGAGATCACTAGGCTGATGCTACCCCAAGTCCTACAGTCACCCTCCAACTGGAGGTGTTGGCTCATTTACTATTTGCCAGAATGAGGATGAAATCTCAGCTTGAAAGCACACCACCATACTGACAGAGTGGAAGGACCAAGCCCAACATAGCCTTGAGGGTATGGAATACAAAAGCCTGACTGTCCGAAGAGGTAAAAGATATCTGCCACATTCAAGTTAAAATGGTAATATTCCATACCCCCACTCCAAAAAACAACCACCACCAAAACACTCTTCCACAACACTTCATTGAGGTTTTAGAGTCTTTTGTTTCCCATTCTTTACAGTTTCTATCCCTCAGGATAACTGCAGTGTAAGAGAGGGTTTTTTAATAGCTTCGAAAAACTACCGTATATCTGTTATTCACGTGCCAGCACTACACTCCTGATGGTTTTGTTTTCATTATGATGTCCCAGTGGATTTGAGTTTCTAATGTTAAGTGGAACACAAGTGCTACACATCATCTTTAATGACAAGTTGCTTATCAAGAAAAATACTTAAAAACTTAAGCTATGAAGAAGCCAGCACCCCAGAACCTTCAGAAATGTCTGGTGAAATCCAGCAACCAAGTTTGAGCATAATTTAAGCCAATTCATTTCAGTTCCATTTAATGAAGATGGTAACATAAGCTGCCATTATTTACAAGGTAACAGTACCTGGCTGACTGACAGGTGGCTCCTGCTTCTTTATTCAGAATTCAGCTAACCTAATGCAAAAAGGGTCACAGGGCATTCCGATTTGTGCCAGAACTGGTACTTACTAATTCTGCAGTCAGGACCAGCAAACCCAGGAGCGCATTCACAGCGAAACCAATTCACACCATCAACACAGATGCCTCCATTGTAACTGTAAAAATAAAACACTATCAGCAAACCAAGCATTCTCAGGATAGATTCACTAGTCTAGAGATGAGCAAATCCCCTAAGTCTCATGGAGCATGTTCAAATGCAAATTTCTATTAACCCTATTCACATTACTTTCTCACTATTCAACAATGCAGAATTAAAAAGTCCCCACTAATTCATAATATAAGTCTACTTAAGACTTCTACATTGTTTCATTGGTCTCTAATTAAAGCTTTGTTAATTAAACCTGCTGCTGCTGTTTAGGGGGATGATCTACTCTCATCAAGAGAGAAAGAATCATGTTAGACAATATTGCTTACTAAGTCACCTATTGAAACAGGAACACCCTACAGTGGTGTGTGTGCGTGAGGAGGTGTATCAGAGCTCAAGGAGATAAAACAGCACTGTAAATGAGTACAGAAAAAGTCTGAGCTTTTGCAAGATTGGTTTTTTTAATACATAAGTACAGCTTATTGCATCAGAATGTACCACAGAGAAAGAAGGTAGATGTGTTTGCTTCATCCCCATATCAGTGTTTTTTCCCTTCAGTCATAAATATCAACCTCTGTAATTTTAAATATCCCCTCTGTATCTTCAAAAAAATTATTTTTAAAACACACTTATACACAGTATTTGATTTAACAGGACCTTTTTATATTATCTGAAATTATTTACTGTAAATTAACAGGTTTTGATTTCCCATTTTTTATTCTAACACTCAACTGGGAGTGCTTCAAATGTTATCAAGTCTGATTCACTTCATACCACCGTAATTTACTGGCACAAAGATTACACTAAAATATGTATATGTCAAATATGGATCAACTCAGGAGCGTTTTGTGGTCTTTGTTACTATCAAGCAATAGATAAGGCATGGCAAAAAAAATGTTTTAAGATTTTTAGAGGTTGACTTCACTTATTTTCGGTAGAATTAGTTCTAATTGGAATAAAAATCCTTATCTACTGCGCTCACTTTTATTTTCACAACAAGTACAGAAATGCAGTTTGCATACTTACCATGGATGAGGGTTGCAGTCATTGGTATCTATAAAAAAAAACCCAGAGACTAGTGTAACTAGGGGCATATTTATTTTCTAATGTATAATACTATAGTTCAAGACACACTGTATTTGATAAGGAAAGAAAAACAATACAGAATTGAACATTTTCTTCCACACTTGCAAAGAAATTTCACAATTAGACCTAACAGACCAATGAAATAGCCTCTGCATAAAATTTAAGGTAACAAACAAAAATTTAACAACTTCAAAGCATTTTGATATATCAAAGACTGACAGGCAACATGATGGCAACCTAATAGAAATAAGAGGGTATCAGTTGCACTGGCAGTGGATAATTCAGCCAGGCTCAACACTTTCTAAATGATTACACTGCTTTGGTACTTCCCATGTGTATGAGCAACTAGCCAGATTTCTTAAGTCTTTCCCAATATAAATGGATCCAAATTATTTGTTAGTATTTACACTAGCACTGTCAGCTTTAAAACAGCTAATTAGGGCATACAACAATGTAACAGTAATCTCCCAGTAGTTTTAGAGTAAAATCAGAGCTCAAGTTTAGATTTATTCCCCCCCAGCATGTTATGCTTTGGAAAATAACCAACAAAGTTGCAGGCCAACTTTGGCCTCCACCTAACCAACTCATTGTATTGATATGTTAAAGTAGTTAACTACTTAATCCTCAGAGAAAAAGATGGAATACACTTTACTGCCTGCTTTTTCACACACTTTTCATTATTAAAATTAGTATTTCTGCATGGATTTTTTTATCTGCACATGTTCCCAGAATCAAATTTCTGTAGAAGGTTGAAAGTCTTGTTTTGGCAGAGACTTGGTGCAAAAAGAAGTGTGACAAGTTCCTTTCATTCATTACTTGACCATCACCACCTTTACCTACCTCCCACCCTGAACAATTCAGATCTTTTGGCACATGAACTCTATAAACTTTGTTTCAGTTAACAGCTCTGTGCCAGACACTCCTTATAACCCATGGGAATGTAGGGGCAGAAAGGAGAAAAACCTTACTTTGTGTGCACGTACGTCCCTCCCATCCTTCTTTGCAGATGCAAGAAAAGGAATCTCCACTGCCAACGCATGTTCCACCATTCATGCAAGGGTTTGGAATACAGCTGCTGTTTTTAGCTTTGAAAAAAAAAAAAGGTCCCTATTTAGCACAGAAAGTATCATCTGGATCTCTCAATATCAATCCTCAATAGCACTTAAGCCAACTGTGCAAGACTTCAAGGTCAAGACTCAAAGTAGTTACATCACATGATAAACTCTCATCTACCTTCACCATCATCCCAATTCATTTGATTGTACCATGAAGTTTTATAAGAGATATCTATTTTTTTCCCCATCTGCATAAGCATCATTTAATTACTGCTAAATTCCTACTCCAGCAGTGAGTTATCCAGGTCACGAGGTATACTTCATAATAAGATACTAGTATCTAAAGTTCAGATTTTGATTACATACTGCAATTGTATCTATAAAGTAGAAAAAATACATTAAATTACCTTCATCCAACTTCTTCATCCTAACAGACACTTCATATCCAGAGAAGTGTAGTGCGATGGAGACCACATTCAGTCCCCAAAATGAACAAGGGTAGTTCCCTACAGCAGGCACTAACCCTGCAAACCCCCTAGGAAGAACCACTTCATTTCTCCTGAGTATGTCTGCTCATACGCCTTTTGATCACAAGCATTATGAACCTTCCAGCAAGTGAGTGACCAAGTTCCCAAAGAAACCTTTACACAGGGTCTCTAAAGACTAATAGAGAACTCAAGACACAAGTCCAGGTGTTCCAGATCTGCTCAGGAGAAGCTATGTTAAAAGACCATGTGAGCAGCCTCTGGAGAACAGCTTCCTAAAAAGCAGTATCATACCAGGTGAGTGGAAGAAATTACTGTAAAGTTCCATCACCAGTGAACTGGAACAGCTTCAAACCAGCCAGCTAGAAGAACAGTGTGTCTGTTTAATAAAAAGTATTATTTAAACACTTCTCTACAGTCTGTAGACAAGTCAAAAAGCTTACCAGTGTTGCAAGTACTTCCGATCCATTCTGGAGGACATGAACAGCGGAATGTATCTCCATCATCATAGCATGTTCCACCATTGCTACAAGTATTTGCATCACACTGGTATTCACCTATACATCACAATAAGAGCTTTAATTTCCATTGGTCTTGCTGAATTTTAAGACCAGGTACTTCTTAGTCATAAAATAAACTTTTAAAGATACTTCATATTTAAACACAACAGTACCAGAAACACATAGTTCCACTTGCTGTATTAGAGGAAACAACCAAAAGAGTGGAATCTAAAGGCCATCTCTTACAACACTATTTTCACTACATAAAGGAATACATTTTAAAGTGTTCTACTTTGTGGCTGGGAAACTGGAAGAGGTAATGAAAATATGCCTATTATTTCATTGCAATTGTTTTATTTTAAATTTCAGGAACTCTAATCTCACCAGAAGAAAGAAAACAAGTCTTTGGGTAAACTAAAGATCAAAGTAAAGAACACTTACGTGAATGGCAAGTTTTGCCTTTCCAGTCATTCTTACACTCACAATAGAAGTCATTTACCAAATCAATGCATCGGCCACCATTGTGACATGGGTTAGGAGAACAGTCATTGAAATCTAGAAAAAATATTAAAATCAGATGATCTAGCTTAGCCAAGGCCATGAGAAACTATAAAATAGTACTTTATAAAGGAAATAAACTGTTTACTATTTAGGAAGACAGCTTTCCCAATTATTACAGGGCTATCTTTATATAAGCAAGGAAAAAACTCTGATTTCATACAGAAAAACATGAATTATGAAGGATTTACTGACAACCTAAGAAACCATAGAGAATGATACTTTTTCCTCTTCATAGAGAACCAAAGAAGTTTTTTCCAGTAAACAGCTATATTCTGAACTTCAGAGAAAACTTTCTAGTAGGGACCACAATGTGTTGAAAAGGAGCCCCAACAAAGGCCATCCACAAGACAGTTAAGGCTCCCTCTCTCCTGCTTTATGTCTCAAAATACAGAGAGTTAAAGCCATTAGATGGGTGTAAGTATACAGATGCACAGAGTTATGTGTGAGTGTATACCCACACTGAACATTAATTTTAGAGAAAACTTCACTTGAGACAAATGTTTCAATAGGTAGAACAATTATTCCAGACCAAACAAAAAAAGGTCTCGACAGTGACAGCTGCCAAAATCTTCAAGTCTTTATTTCACATCTTAGTTAGCGCATGTCCTGTAGTAAGCCTCAGCAAGTCCTTGCCACCACACTTTAGAAGGAGCTTCATTCAGAGTAGAAAAAGAGCCAACTGCCATTTCCTCTGAGGTACCTTAACCATGAACTGGCTTAGTACACTTCATTAGCTAAGCCCCAATATGTCTCAAGCCAGAGCAGCAAAAGTAAAGGCCCACTTCCACTGAACCCAGAATATGACACTGACTCATGATATTCGTGGAGTAAAAATTCAGGCTTCAGCTTGCTAGAGGAATGGATATTGAATTTATAACTTCCTTCAGCAAGGTGGAAGCACATTATAGCTTACACTGGCTTAAAGCTAAAAAGCTTTTCAAGTTTGGAAATGACTGCGTATGAGTAGACTGAGTAAGGGACAAACTTCTATGTGCAGCAAGTAGTAAGAAGTGCATGTGTATAGCAATAAATGCAATATAATGAGTAGACCCTCCAACAAAGCATATTCACTTTCTTCTCTCCTAAAGAAAAAAAAAAAAAAAGAGTACTCTCCTCATATATATCCTCTGCTATACCAAAGAATCAAATTACTGTCCTATTAAAGGAACTGAGACTTCAAAAGCTGCTACCCAAAAGTCTTCCTGAAAATACCTTTGCAAACACCACTGGGTAGAGTGTCATTATCGAACAGAGAAACTAACCCATTTTTATTATTCACCATGTACCAACCATCCCTAAGTGTTACAGCAAAGCTGTACTGTAGTTGACCCTGCCATGCTTAGCAGTACTCACTTGTGTCACACAATTCTCCTTCCCAGCCACTTGAGCAGAAACATCTAAATGAATCCACTTCATCGATGCATGTCCCCCCATTCTTGCAAGGTTTCCCAAGACAATCATTGATATCTATGACAGAAAGTCAACAATTATTGCTCACACTTGATCTTTGCTCACCTAGAGGAGTGATTTATACTTGGGTCTCCAGGAAAAGCAGCCTGAAGTTATATTCTCCTTGTACATATGTAAGAACAGCTCAAACATCTGTTTTCATGACTGGTAACGTTTCTAGATGTATTCTCTCTCACATAGCAAGTCGAACCAGAGCATTAAGTTTACCTGGCAAAAATATCCAGGCGTTCAAAAAATACCTGGAACAGCAATACACATGCTATTAAGCTGTACTGCTAATGTGTCTGTCCCTCCTTAGTCATCCCCATGATGGAGAAATCCATGGCTTCTTGTAAAACTGTACATTAGAGTAGCAGGTGCAGACACACTCATGTTGAAGTTGGACTAAACCCACTTTTCTTTCACAGAGGAAGTATGAACCACTAAGAGACAATTGTTACTAGAAGAAACTGTATTTCAAGCAGTACATCTGAAACAATGCTTTATGCAACTTAAAGCATTAAGATTTTAATAAAGTTGTAAAGCTTGTTAACAAAAACTTTAAGGAAGTTTCAGAGACAAAAAAATTTAGACAAAACTCCTACTTACTTTCATGACAGTATATTCCAGTAAAACCTCTTTCACAGGCACAAGTAAAATTCCCTCCTGGCTGGCTAATACACCGTCCATGAGGCCCACAAACGTTGGATGAAATGAAACGGATTCCTTCTTGGGTGGCATTAGTGAAGACTTCTATTGTACAGCTGTCTATTACTAAGAACAAGAAGCATGTCATCAGACTATTAATCTGCATCACCAGATTTTAGTTTTTAAAAAGTAACCCAAAAATAAAGACTATGGACAATTTAAAAGTTAGGTTAACTGTAAGTCACCCTCTACTTCTTTATAAATGAGGACTGTTACAAGCATTGCATCTCACTACTTCACTATTTCACAAAGTCCAAATAAGTACAAGAAAAATGTTACTGCATTATGGTATATTTCCAGAAATATGGTTTTCCTTTTTTCATGTGCCACCAACATATTAAGACAAGTTTCTGTACAACATTATGTACCTTTACAAGAATTGTTCTTGCAGTGGTCCTTGAGATGAGAACAATTCTTTCCATCATAGTCATCAGGGCAGGCACAGTAATAATCTCCTCCCAGATCATAGCATTTAGCCCCATTCTGGCAAGGGTTAGGTTCACAGAAATCAATATCCATCTGTAAGAGAGCATAGTTAGTATCAGCTGCGTCATTTCCCAGGAGTAAGCAGCATTATCTGTGTTGCCAGACACACAGATGAAGCTAATTCACAACAAAGCTCAAGTTTTAAGGTTTATGAATCATATATATCACATCCCATCCTGCAACACAGAGAGAAGCTTCAGATTGCTTTAGTCAATCCTAACACAAAGCATTTCTGATACTGCTAAAAAGACAGCCCTTTGCAGGAGGCTGAACAAGCACGTTTGCTGTAACTTAGTTAGCAAAGAACAAGCCATTAAGAGACATCTTATTATGACTGTTCTGGATCATTGTAAGTCACTTCTGTCCTTCATACCCAAATATTAAGTGCTATAATGCAGGTTAATACCAGGTGCCTTTGTCAACTTTGTGTCTGCAAGACACTTTAAATATGGAGAACCGTTAAAAAAAACAACACACATCTTTTCTAGAGCAACTTCTCTTCCCATTTCAACAACACAGAATTTATTATAGAACCTCATAGCTTGGAAGGCACTTCTAGAAGTTTTTTTGCTCAAAGTAGCTCTAGTTAAGATGCTCAGGACCTTATTCCTACAAAGACTATCACTGTGACAATTTACACACAGAAATACTAGGCATATTTTGAACACTGCCTATATTTTACACTTCAGAAGCAAGATTTAAAGCTAGCTTTCATAATATAACCCTTAACACAGGCAAATGGCTGTAGCAAAGCAATTGTGCTGCTTCTTCATCTGAGACTCACACACAAGTTCACTGATCAGTGATGCTGTAAATTGGCCTCAAAATCCCAAGTGGCCCCAGAGGGAATATTGTATCTGTCTTCCAAATTGTTATTCTCAAGGATTGCTTTCCTCCCCTCAAGTGAATTTTTCCTTCTCAGATCTCTTGCGAGAATGATAATTTTCTATCTGTAAGGTTGAGAAAGCTAAGTCTGATAGTGATTTTGGTCACTATTTTTAGTAGTTCTGTAGTTAAGTATGAGAAAAAACTCAAAGCTGACCAAAACAGAAGGAGCACAAATTGGCATTAAGTATTTAATTCAGAGGAGCATGTACAATTCCAGATGCAATAGAGAGATTTTCAGCAAGGTATTTTGTGCTCTCATAGGGAACATTCAAAGCAAAACACAAAAAAATAACTAAGGTCTGAGAGATTCTCAGATCTCCTCTATCAGATGTCTCCATTTGTTTCCTTCCATTAGTGTAAATTTCCCCTTCCCAATGCAAGTTCAGTAGCTGGTACTTTAGCATCTGGAATCAATGGTAGATATTTCCTGCAACACACAAGGCAAGCAGCCAACTGCCCCCTATTATTCAAACAGATTTGCTAAAACTTAAATTACACAGTATGGGATGAATCACGGAAGAGCAGAGCACTCAAGCTATGATCCTTAGGTAGAAATTGTACACAAGCCATTAAGTACTGAACCAGCTTTATTAAACTGGTCAGTATCTGCAACCCTTTCTAATTTTGACTAAAAGGAAGGTATTGTTTCTTTAACAATGCAAATAATACAGAATAAAATTACTTCAGCATTTAAGAGAGATCACTCCAATGTCCTTAATGAAAAAATCTGGGAGGAAATCCAACCACATTCTAATCCAATGCCTCCAGTTGACACAGCCTTGCTAATAACCATAACACTTACATGAATCTGGCTGTCTGCGAAAGCCAGAAAGTACATACTTGGGCAATATATTTTTATATTGCAAAGTCTAATGCCTTCCCTAGAAAGAGGTAGGCCTTCATGATAATTAAGTACTTTATGAATTATTACCAGCATTTCAGTATTTCAGATATGAATCCTTATTTAAGCACTAGAACTACACGTTCCTAAAACAACCTCAAACAAAGTTCTGAGTGCCAATACTTGCGTATCTGCCTGCCTTTAATTATGGAGATACTCCTACCAACAGCAGTAGGATCACTTGAAAGGTGAATTCAGTTATGTACTTCAGAGTTATTCGGATAAAGACCTAAAACATTTTAGTGTAACAAGACACAGGTCCTGAAAATTGCAAAAGAAAACACGTCAAGCTTAAGGAACACTTGCATCCTTAAAACATTTAAAAGACCCAACATCTATGTGCCACAACTTGCATTTTATCAGGCTGAATATCCAAGTGTTACAGCTACTATGACAGCTCTGAACAACAAATTTGCTTATTCAGAGTGTCAAGTAACAGCTACGTTAGTCAGTTACGCCTTAGCCTTGGGTTACTCCCATTTAAACACAGATATATTTCTTTCAAGAATTCCATCCGTGAGAAAGATCACAGTAATGTCACCACTGCCCTTACCTCACACAAGACTCCTGAGAAGCCCTGTGAACACAGGCAACTGAATCCATTCACCAGGTCTTTGCAACGGCCTCCATTTTGGCATGGATTGCTTTCACACTCATTTGTTTCTGTCTCACAGTTCTTTCCTGTGAAACCACGAGGGCATAAGCAATGGTAACCATTCACTCCATCCTTCAGAGGGGGGAAAAAAAATAGAGAGATTCATTTATTGATAAAACTTGCACACAAGAATTAACTTTAATTCTGTTCTGTATTTATGAACTGCAATAGTACCTCAAAATTATTTTGTGAAACACTGCAAGAGCAACACTATGCTTTGAACATTTAACCTCATTTAACCAACCTGCAATCAAACCAGAGAATTCCTAACTAGTCAGAACAAGATTTATTTTCAACATGGCATGTAATAAACAAGAGTTACCTTACAAGTCCCTCCATGTTGACATTGTCCATGACAGTCATTAATATCTAGGGATAAAGTATGCAAGGCATTAGAATTTATACAGGAAGACTAAAAACTGTAAAGTACAGATCTAGCACAAAAATGCAGAACATTATCTTCAGAAAGGATTTTTCTAGATGTTTCAATGGAAAGCAAGGATGCTTGATGTCTTAGGAGATTCGTATTTTAAAGAAGATGTAATAGAAAATGACATTACATATTTCTATTACACTGTAATAGAAATGAAATCAAATGCTATCAGCTAATTTCATATCTAACATTTATAGTTAAAAAGTATTTTAAATTGAATCAGTATATGATATTCAGAGTCAGGGATGAGGGAGTAGGGAGAAATTTAGAGTTAGGTAAGTGTATATCTATGCTCATTTTAACAACACTATCTCTAAACTTTCAAACAGTATTTTCAGTTTATATTGCTGGAAGTTAGGAAAATCCTGACAACAGGTATTTTTTTCTTGTACAACCTTTTTTTGAAGAATAAAGCATCCTATGGTCAACATATATACTAAAGAAATACTAACTGATGTGACAATTTACTCCTGTCCATCCTGGAATGCAGTCACAGTAATATCCACCAATGAGATTTTTGCAAGAGTAAGCATTAACACAGGGTTTCCCCTCACACTCATTAGCATCTGTGAAAGAAGATAAAAGAAAGAAGAGAATAAAGAACAACCCAGAAACAGATTACCACAGCACCAAGCAAAGTTTCCATGCAATCCAAGCATCAGAAGCTCGTCTTACACATTGCTAGGGCACTAAAACCATTTGCATACCGCAGGTTTTTAATGCACACTTGTCTGTAGTAGCACATGCATGTTATCTTATTTTTTCCCTTTGCCAAAACTCAAAAAGGTAATATGTTAGTCAGGGCAAATCCCTTCCTTGCCTCTGTAAGCTCATAATCACTGTTCTGCCACCATGAAGGAGCTACCATCACCAATGCTGTACTTTGAAACAGAAGTTATCGGGCATTCTAGTAAGCTTCAGTTGGGGCTAAAGTAGTTACAGGTTCACGTGAAACTTCGGGCGTTAAGATCTACTAAAGAGAAGCTAAGATACCGATAGCAATACACCCCAATAAAGATCATGAGGAACACACACAGAGTTATTTAGAAATAACCTCCAGTGGTCTTCAAAACTTTAGCAGGCAATTTACTTACCAAGCTGACATGTTGCTCCAATCCACTGTTGTGGACATATACACTCAAATGCATTAACACCATCAATACAGGTCCCTCCTTGAGCACAAGGGTTAGATGCACATTCGTCAATATCTGCAAAGTCAAAGCGTGCCTTTCATTACACAGTTTGAAATTTGGCTTAACATGTATGGTTTTTTGTTTGTGTTTTAAGGTATTTTGAGATGAAGAGGGAGAACATACAAACATGCTTAGCAACAGACTAACATTTCTAACCTAACTTTAATTAGGCTTTTCTCACATCTTTAAGATAGAAAATTTCAGAGTTCCTCTATCTGCAAACAGGAAGATGATTCAGTTAATCTGCCAGCAATTAACACATTCGCTGAAAGTCATGTTCCTAGATCATGACACAAGCTTAGCCAGTATTTATTTTGAGGATAGTAGTCATTGAAAAACAGATAACACACCTGTGTTCTAAATCACAGACAACATGCAAACCAGTTGCAGAGGTCCATAATGCATCTCAACCACTTCCCTGTCTTCCAAACCATATGCTTAAATTCTTACATCAGTTGTCTACTCTTCTACTACTTAAAGAGGAGAACCTTTCATGCTCATGTTTATATTTCTTAAAATAAGTCCATTCCGTATTTTGCCTTACACTGGTTAACAACACAAATTGTCCTACAAGCTTTGGCAACAGGGCATTTCTTCATATATGGTCCACCTATGCTTTTGATAACCTGTAGACTGCACCAAATAGATGCTGCTGACTGCGCAGCACCATTAATCTTTTCAACAGCTATGCATTGGGAGCCGCTAAGACAGGTAAGGTAAGAGACTGCCACCAAATTCCACACCCACAGAGCATGATTACCAAATAAGCTGTATCAACCCTTCCAACCCAATGGGTCAGTCATCAGTAATGGAATACCCACCAATAGCACATGTTGGTCCACTCCACCCTGATGGGCAATGACACTTGAAGCCTGATGAAATTTCATGACAAATTCCACCATTAGCACAGGGATTAGATACACAAGCATGCTCCGCTGAGAAGAAAGAGGAAAAGAAATTCCTGCTAAATACTATTCCAGTATCAATGAAGGAGAACTTACATGGTTAGAAAACTGTGTTTCAACTAAAATGACCAAAAGGGTGGGAGGTGCCTGTACAGAAGTCTGCAGCCCCCCTCTTCCAGCTGCAGAGACTAAGATTCCCAGTAGGAGACTGAAGCAGGATTTTACTAAAAGGTGCATCATTCTTCATATCTACTGACTAGAAAGACTGAAGGCAAAGTCACTCATCTCAATACCCCAAGAGCTAAAGAAGTTCCTTATTAACCTACTGCTTCCAGCCACACGCTTCCATCTCTGGAACACTCCACTACTTTTATTTTTTTTTCCTTCAGTGAGACAAAACAGATAAGCTGTATGCAGATGTCGGAACAGTAGTAGTAGTTTAAGTATCAAAGGTCTGTTTAGCTTCATTCTAATGCTGCTCCTTGGAAACAGCAAAGTATAGAGCTACTTGCAATTACAGACAGCACTGCTTGTTGTCACTCCATGTAGGGCTGTAATGTTTGCAGGGGCTGCACTAATCAACAATCTAGCTGAGGAGGAACAAATTGTGTGCCATCACTTTTGATATTTTCCCTCTCAGAAGCCAAGGAATCTTTGGGAAAGAAAGAAGAAATCCCGTTGGCTAGGTAGAACTCTCTAATTGTTGCGAGCACTTATATTTTGGAATCTTTCAGATTTGTTATCTAGCTTTCAAACTGAGTTTATATTGTCGAGGATGTTAGGCACTAGTACCTAAAGCAGCTTATACACCAATCTACTGCTAATAATCAGTGTAGAATTCAAATGTATGGCTTGCTTTACCACTGCTGCTTCATCTGGAGGATGCTTCCCCACAACTTTCAGAGCAAGTTAAGACAAGATTTCATCCACTTTACAAAATACTTGAATTTTGCTGCAGCTGGTAGAATGTGATGTGAAGTTTTGTCTATAGTCTCAATACCACATATCACCTTACAGAAGTCCAAAGATCTACATCCTGATAAATGTGAAAACCTTCTGCTGATAATAGTTTAGCAAACTTAAGGCTAGTTAACTTAAGAAAAAAGATAAGTTCTTTCCATCTACATTTATATCAAGGAATAGCAAAATTCAAAGTGAGAAGTCTGGGAATATCACATAAAAAAAGGATTTAACTATCCATCCATTATGGCAAATAAAGTCACTGTAGGCCATCTAGCTGAACACTAGAGGTGAAAAAGTTCAATTGAAACTTTTTCTTTTTCTCCAAACCTTAAATCTTAAGCAATATAGCGAAAAAAAAAGAAAAGGAAATTGTGCACTTGCCCCTTTATCTCCAGAGACAGATCAGTCAGGAAAAGTCTCCAAGTACCAAAATAGTCTCTAGAGTACATGAAAGTTTTGGACTTTGTGTAACACATACACAGCTATACATGAAGAAAGCAATACACTATCTCTGAGGTATGGCTGAGATAGGAAGCAGTTAGTGTTGGACAGACACATATCTCTCTTATCCAAATCCAAAGGAAACTCTTGCAGTGTTTCTGTTGCCTTCAGTGGTTTGTTGAATAGCCAGTTTAAAGCACTAGACAGGAAAAACGGCACTGGCATACCCCCACTGTCACAAAGTAACAAGTTGCACCCCACCGGTTTTACACACTTCTCTCAAACCAAGCTAGTTTTTGAAAGGAGAGAACAGCCTCTCCACTCTACATAAGATACACAAGAGTGAGCATATAAATGCCACCTGGCTAACTAGAACATAGCCACGTCTAAAAGTTTCAGATTTCTGAAGAATATCCAGGAGTACCAATTTCGCAGTTCTTTCCAGAGTAGCCATCTGGGCAAGCACAGCGATACTCGTCTGGTTCAGTATTCATGCAGGTTCCACCATTCAGGCAGGGATGGTGATTTCCACAGTAATTCAGATCTAGATAAAGAAAAACACCAATCAACAGAGAACACATCTCACCATTTCAACCCCTAGTCAGACATACAGACGCCTTTCTAGTTTGAACACCATTCACCCACATCATCCCCATATTCCATTAGCTAGCCTGTCATCTCATTACTATCCACAGAGCAGGGAAGGATGATCAAGAGGAAACTGCATGAGTTAGAACAGTTGAGACCATTCCAAGCCTTTGTCTTAAATTTCCTATATATAGGTACCATCTGCCATAAAAGAATTGGGCACAGAAATACCCAGCTAGTTGTACACTAGTAGTAAAAAAAAAAGGTTAATGAGTTATCAGTTAATCATGCAACTTTACTTATTTTTCCTGAACATTAATGTTAAGTACCTTTATTACAGAGCAGGCCACCCCAGTTGGTTTCACAATTACACTGCCATGGTTCATTACAGCTCCCATGAGCACAGCCTGGGTAGCGGACACACTCATCACAGAACTGTCCTTGCCAACCATAATGACACCTAAGATGTAAGTTCACATGTTAAAAGTTAGCAACATGATGCTTAATTTATCAGCATTACAGGTATTCAGAACACTACACTTACCATTCTCAAGACCAAGGTCAACTGTTCAATGTGCAACAGATAACAAAACTTTTTCTCATGTTTAGAAAGAACATACTAGTCCTGTTGAACATCCTTACTGGAACTTATCTTGCTCAACTGTATTATACACCATGGCAACAAACACCACCAAGCACCAGGAGTTATCATATCTGTACATAAATTATTCTTTCACAAGTAGTCCCATCTTCACAGGATCATCTCACTAGGATAAAAATTGTGATTGTTGTAAGAAAAATCTGAAATTACTTTCTAAAGGAGACTGCTGGCTTGCTGCATCAAGCACAACAGCTTTTTTTCTCTAGGAAGAGACCTTTCAAGATATTAGCTAGTTTGTTCTGGAGCACTACAGTCTTGAAACAAGACCAGGGCACTCAGCGATGGATGCAGCTGCCTTGTCCATTTCCTCAGGACTCAGTTTTTCATGAGAACCCTTTTTACTGATTAATTCTATTATACCCTCAGTGTTCTCTAGTGACATTATGAAAAGGGCACTCTTTGGAGAAATGAGGAGACAGAATTCAAACAAAAGCCACTAATAATGCATTTGTTTTAAACAGCTGAAGTTTTGTCACAAGATTTCTTCAGAAACCAGTATCTGTTATCTGCACCAGAATTCAGCTAACACAAGCAACCATACATGCTACAGGAGAAGTGTTAAAGTCTGAACTGTAAAAAAAAGTCATAGGCTAATGTTTTGTGGGTTTTTTTTAGTCATATGTTTCACACACATACTGTAATCAAAAAGAAATGGTAAGCTTGTGCTTTTGGGCCAACCAAAAGAACATTCAGCCTGTTATTTTAACAGTACTTCTTACGAAGAATTTAAGGTCAATACTAGCAACAGAGAAATGCATAAAAACACACTGAATGGAGGTTGAGCACACATGCCAGCAGAACTCTGAAGGAGAAAAGTGTTAGAAAGGAAATGGTATTTATTTAGACTTAACACCACCATCTATTATCAATATGCTTTGAACACTATAAGAGAACAGAAAATAAATTCTTATGTCTTTGGTGTGCGGTGAGAGAAAAGATGATAAAAAGAGTATAAATGAAGAGTCTTGGTTCCCTGTGAATCAATCCACTTCCACCACTTCAGTAAGGTCTATCAATCCCCAGAGGAACAGAACAGGTTATGCTGGCAGTATACTATTTAAATTTTTATTATTTACATGGGCAGAAGGACTCTGGATGCAGATCTTGGTATTAACAAAGTTGTCTTGCAAAGTTCTAGAACTACTTTGAGTTTAGTCACACTACCTGCTCCTCACGGAAACCTTACAGCTGTGGGATCCCTGAGGAGAGCCTCAGCCATGTACCTAGTCCAGAGGCCTCCAATCGCTCATCTAAGCAAGGCTGTCAAAAGCCTGGAGAACATACACATTACAGAAGAAGCTTTCTTACGCTGTTTTAGCAGGAAGAGGAAGCAAATACTGCCCTGCTAAATTTGATCTCTTCCTTCCTCCTCAAGGACAAAAAAAAAAAAAGTATTTTCAGGGGCTGGTAATAAACAATAAAAAAAAAAAGCACTGTAACTCACTTTACTGGCCCCAACCCAAACCTCCATCCATGCCAAAGCTGGCACTACTGCCAGTGATTCACCATGACTATCCTAGCCAGAGCCAACTCCCCACCCACATATAACGAGCATTTTCAAGGGTTGAAACTCTGCATGAAAAAGCAAATAATCACAATACCTCAATTTGTTTTCCATACCCAACAGATAACAAGTTCACACTGGTGATTAAGAATGCGAAGAAAAATACAGCCACCTTCTTAGAACTTGAAGGCATCTTAAGCACCTACTTGAGTCTGTAGGCATGTCTGACTGCATTAAAGTCACTTCTGCAGACAAAGGTTGCTGCTTTTTCATGATATTTGACACAAAGTTTACTGTTGAAGTTACCACCAAGCCCGAGGGAAATAATTTCTAGAGGCTAAAAGCAGTCCAAAGGAACACAGTGTTTACAAGTCAAAAGGTTACTATGTGGTAAGCTGATCAGCCTTCAGTTTACAAGGAAGAGTAAATTAGGATTTCCTCTTGAACAGGAAGTCTGGTCGCATCCTACATTAGCAGGTGCTAGAGCAGTTTTAATTCAACTTCCTTCTAAAAAGATAATGTCTACATGGATCTCAGCTCACCCCTAGCCCAAGATGTGATCAATAAAATGAAATCAACTCAGAAAACAGAACATTGTCTTTTATGAGAAAAATATCAAGCCACAACACAAGGATGAAGAGGTTAATGATCCACTATGAGAAACCCAAAAGGTACAGATACAAAACCAACATAGGATAGAATCACAGCATAGTTTGGGTTGGAAGGGACCTTAAAGACCATCTAGTTCCAACC
>NW_010270039.1:0-40945 GCF_000690775.1 Eurypyga helias | reverse complement strand
TCCCTACACCACCAATTAAGATTTGTTGGAAGTTTCTGCAATCCGATATTTTTCACATATGTAAAAGCACCAAATCTAAAGAATTCATGAAAACTAACATTGTTCAATGGACAACTAAAATTCTTATTGGAGTCATGATCCTACTTCCCTTGTCCTTCCCTTCTGCTGACTTCATCGGCTCTAACCCATCTTTAAAACCAAACACATGCAGAACAAAAGCAGAGGTGGCTTAATCTTAGCCCTTTCTGGGTTATTAGCAGTACAAAAGAAGCTACCATAAATAGATTGTTACAGTTTAGCAACTTCCTGATGGAAGGCTGAAGTACAGGCATCTGCTCCCAGACCAAAATGTCCCTTCAGGTCCCGATTAGCACAGAGCATAAATAGGAATAGAAGAACAGTTACTGGTTATCTTGAAACCAAGAACTTGCAGAAAAGATCCTGGTAATTCTACAGACCTGCTTCACAGCTTCCACTTTCCTACGATGAGAGTCTGGTAGCAGTAGAAAACAAGAATTTAAGTACAAGGCTGGAGGAAGGGGAGGTGTCAGGAGTTAACATTAGCAAAGTGTCTAGATAACATTTCAGTTTTAAGATTAGAGAAACTGCAACTGTGCAGGAAAAATACTGTTGTCATTGACAAGCAGATAAAGCCACAATAATTCGTAGCATATACTTGGTTACAGTAAGAAAGTGAGGCTTCAAACAGCTACATTCCAGGACAAGGAAGAAAGACCTTCTACAATAAAACACATTGTGTTTAAAGTAGTGAAGTTAGTGTTAAGAAATCCTACAGAAACACCCATCACTGCACATAGTTCAAAGATACCTATGTACTCAGAGGCAGGAGCAGGGGAAAAGTGAGAGAAGGAGAAAGAAATAGAAGATCTGGGGTTTTAGCTTTTTCTGGCGTATTAAAAAAGTTAAACTGGTCAAGTTCAATGAAATGGGGGGGGTGTGGTGTGGTGTGTTCCCCCTACAGAACTATGCTTCCACTATGTTCTTCTGAAAGAGTTGTAATAATGAAAAAGCTGATACTGGTCTTTCTTTCATCCAAGTATGTTTGTGTTATAATTAGTGAAAGATAAGTTTAAATTGAGCATTTCCAAATTGGACAGCACAAGGTGTTCAAAAAATCCCATCTTGCTCAAATACATTATTTGTGAGGATAAGGCCCTGAGCAATCTAGTCTAACTAGACCTCCTTTGGGCAGGAGGTGGGACTTTACAAGCTCCATAATATTATGTTATAATTTAAAACAGCAGTTATGGAAGTGATGCAGAAAGGCAAAGAGATGTACCTAGATCCTGATGGTCTGTAAACCACAGTCCCTCAGCACCCTGCATGATTAACTCCTCCTTATCAAAAAGGAAGATGTCTGTTACATAACAGGTTAGGGTGTTCTCAACAGTTAGTTAACATTAATTGTTTTGTACTATCTTCACACATGGTTTATTCTCCTGATTATTTGAGTCCTGAGCTTTCTGTGCAGAAAGTCCATCCGAGCAGCTCTGTATCACAGGTCTCATCCAATCACTAATCTACTTGGCTAACCTTACAAAAAGGCTTGTGATGCATGAGAACGAGAGGGTACCTAAATAAATCTGCTCTACATCTAGCTACAGCACATTGTCAGCACTTCATGCACAAGTATACCTAAACCATCAGATCAAAACCAAACTGCTTCAAGTCTGGGTCAAAAAAAATGGAGCCTAAAAGTAAACTGCCTATATGCTCCATAGGATATTTTCAATGTGTTATAAGCCTCTAATTACCACAGGTTACCTCTTACTGGTATCTTGCCCATCTTACAAAAGACAAAGATCACCGCACCATATTTACACATTATTTTTTAAACAGGCTTTTTGGAGGGAGCTTCTCCCACTCGTATTTCAATTAGAAGTTGTGGCCAAAACACTCAACACAGGAAAACGAAGCAAAACAGTGACATTAAGAGCAGAAGCAAAATGCATCATTCAGGGGTGGGGGAGAAACATCCTTCTTAAATGGAAAACCACTAAATTTTCTAATGACGTGAACAGGATGGCGTTGCATAGGCCAGAACAATAGCTTTATATTAGTTATTCACTTAAAATAACTATAAGAAAGTCTGTTTAATCTTTTAAGAGATTAATTGTTGCCTAGCAGGCAGCAATATGGTCGAGCTGTTCAGAGATCCAACAGCTCTGGATATCCAGATTCAATGTTATAGCTAGTATGGTACTCAGTAATGTTTGTCAAGGAAGCGTTTTCTCCACTTTCCTACCTTTAAAATAGGCATTCCAGTTTTGTGAATAGGGAAGGAAAAGCTACTCATTAATGAGCTCAAATAATTTAATTACCTGAAAGCTTGTCAACTGTTCCCTCTCACACCAGCATTCTTCTTAGACCATTCCCTACAAACTTTTTTCTCTTCTCATAAAGGAAGTCATTGAAAGCTAACATTCTCACTCCAGTATTTAGAGTTTTGTGAAGGAGCTGACAGGGAGAATGGTTCACAGTTGTTTACCCAGAACATACGGAGGAAGGTTGCTCAGTTAACTTGCAGTAAGTGGCTCTAAGGGTGTGTCTGTATTTGCATTAAAAAACATGCTCCTGCTGTGAACTAAGTGCCTGATCATTCCTGTTGATGGTGTGTTGGTTCACATCACAGAGCTGTTTCGGAACAGAAGGAATTGGATCCCTCTTAGGTTAAACAAAGGTGATGTAAGACAACGTATGCCAGGAGCACACCTAACATGGACTGAATGCCTGTTTGCAGTTGGAACACAAGAACAGACTACAACTAGTCTATAATTTAAAAAAAAAAAAAGTGTTTTCAGTGTGGATATTTGGTTTCCAACACTGCTTTACTCTACTGTTCTAATTTGGCTGCAATACCTAGTGTTCTAGACACAGGTTAAAATACCACCTTTTTACTTCCTGTACAGCCACTCACATTCTCATGGAAGCAGCATCCACCTTTAGGCTACATTCTGCGCCTTTCTATCAGCTAACCACCCAAAAAAGCGAGCATGGACTGTGCCTCAGTTCCTTGACCAATAAAGAAACAAAACATGGGATTCCTTTTTGTCTAACTTAAGATGTCTATTTGTGAAATCCCTAAAAACAATCCAAGGAGGTTTCCCACTAGAACATTAAAAAAATTAATAAAAGCATACTGGTTTATGACAACAGGCAAGAGAACTTAGATGCTAAGACACAAGTGTAATCATTTTGCAAGTTCTTGGAAACATGCAGCTGTGATACGATACTCTGCATAAAAGAGCAGATAGGAGATGACGTCCAGGTCTGCAGGGCCAAACAACAGCCCTATGCTCTTTAGGGACCACAGCTGGTCCAAGTTGCAGGAATTGAAGTAGTCTGATGCCACAGCATCTGGCACACTGCTCAAACAACACTTTAGCTTAGCATTCAGAGCAGCTTATAAGAGATTTCTCCCAGTTTGAGAGCTTATGAGAGGACTCAATTCCATTCAGGAAGAATTGTGGAAGGAAACCGTATTGTTTAGACCTGCTCTTGACAAGTCCTGGTTAGCAAGTCTCATCTGTAAGTATTTTCTAGATGTTTAGAAATGGTGTACCTGTTTCAGAGTTCTTTTGAGATCTCTACCAGATCTAGGTAGTATGGAAGTTCCCCATCTCTTACCTTCTCCCAAATTTTAGAAGCAGGCATTGTATTTCCTTCTTATTTCAGTCTAAGATCTTCCGTTAGTCCTCTGCAGTCTTTCAGTAACAACCAGCTTTGAGATGCCTCACCAGATCTCCTTGTACCCAAGCATGAGTTTAAAACAAGAAGTGCTGCTGGACTCTTGTAAAAGTTTAGGCAGAGTTCCCAAGTGTTGATGTTAATCATGTTACCCACCCAACTCATGAAAACACAAGCAAGAGATTAGCAACATTGGTAGGCCTCCAGCTGAAAAGGATAGGAAGACTGTGCAAGCCATTAACATTTAACAAGGGATCTCTAGAACACTATTACATCCCAGAACTCCAGGCAGCTGTAGCTCACTTTGCAACTCAGCCTTTTGTTCCCACATCTCTGTAAAAAGAGGTACAGAATAATAGTTGAGGAAGTTCTAGCCCTTTTAGTGACGTTAAAGGAGCAAAACCACTTGGGAGAGGCATGCAGCACCTGCAGGCACTGCTGAACACAAGAAATCAGTCTCACAAGCAGCACTGAAGTGGAATACAGCACTGCAAAAGGCATGCAACTGGACCAGAAGTTCGAGAAGTTTGTTTCAACAGGACAAACACAAGGTTTGTGATTAAATAAAAACAAAGTCACCAGCATTTAGGACCAGATTTTTGCCACATGTAGTTTAAAACATAATTCTAGAGCAAGACAATTCAAAGCACACTGATTAAACAGTTTACTCAAAACGTTTTAAAAACTGTATGCTTGCTTTGTTCACCTTGCATGAATTTACGTTAAAGTACTATTAATGATCCCATTTCTAATTCATTTCAGTTAGTATACACATTCTAAAGAAATTCTTGTACCACAGCTATGTGAAGACAGACTTGCATTTCCCAGGGTATGACCTAGGTCCTGTCATAGCTCCAGAAGCTGAACACAAGCTGAGCAGTGTTAGGGATTTGACCCCTTTGTTTTGCTTTGGAAGAGAAATTCATTCTTTCTACTTTTCCTGTTGCCTTTGAATGACTTCTGAAAGTACCATCATCCTGTCAGGAATATGACAATGTAGCCCAGATATGAGGAATATCTGGACTTCTGCCAAACCCATACCACTCTGGATCTCAAGGAAGTGAAAGATTAAACTGTTAAGCCTACTGACAGTTTACAAGTAGTACCAAACATACTCAAGTCAGCAGTTTTAATCAAGGAAGGGGCCTGTCAGTTGTGGCTTCTCTATATCCACTCTGATAACTGTGTAAGTTGATTGAGCCTAAGCCAGTTATAAGCCATTAGATCAAACTTCATTCTTCTGTAGACAGTTTAATGGAGTTCAACTGAGTACTTCAAATGACAGAAAAACCATACAAAAAAACACCCATCGTCATGGCTTGGCAGTGTTGTTTCTTTGACAATCTTTCCTACTACTTTGGGCTGGTGAATTCAATGGATAGAAGAGATGTTAGTGGCCAAACACTTTGAGCCCAGACATGGATATAAGTTGGTTTTGCCATTCGGTTTTGTTTTTTTTTTTTTTTAATTATTTTACTTTAAGACAACTGCAATTTCCCATCTTTGAAAGATCCAGCCACATTGCATTTGTTTTACTCAATGTTGTAATTTTCCTCATTATTTAGTAAATCATTAATGTTTCTGAACTGCCTCCACAATGACAAAGACCTGTCACCTAGACCCAAGCATACCACAAAATCATTTCCCACATCAGGTCATTTTGAGACATCAGGTCATCCCCTACTTGTTTTCCATTTCTTTGATGAAAGCTCAAGAAAAGAAGTGGAAAACTTCACAACACCATACAGGGTGTACATGAACTTGCCCAACATATGATGTACACTTACTGCTAATGGCATAGCCTTTGTTAACAGTTCACTGTCACTTGAGATCTGGTTTTAGCGTAACATTTAATCCAAGAACAGCTCTAATTTACTTCAGAACATCAAAGCATGGAAGGTAGATCCTTGATATGAGTTAGGCTGAAGCCTCAGAGCCATTGCTTAAGTTACTTGCATGTTCCTACAAGTCAAAAGATGGAAACTGTTTTCCAACTTTTCTATTTATAAGTGCCACTACAGATTTTGGCAACCAAGTAGCTCCTGGCACCAGTAGATTTCCATACATTTCACACCCATGTTTTTCTCACATTTTCATTTTCTTTCTGAATTAAAAAAGGACATTGTTTTCACCTGTTAAATGACGGTGGCAACTGTCCAAAAACCAGGAAGAAGGAATCTAGATTATAATTCAATAGCACCAAACAGTTTCTTTTAAATAATAGCTTCCTTTGTACTGCTGAAGATAAAGGTCATGTCTGTAAGCCTTGCTTATTTTTAGTTCAGCATCATTTTTCTACAGAAGGTATTATCCATTTGGGTTAAGCAACATTGGAAATGTAGCCTAATAACTATTACAGAATACCAGCTAAAGATATCTGTATGAACAAGCTCAAGCTACCAAATCATATTTAAAGAGATAGCCAGGAACCTTCTGCAATACTGGAAATAGAGTGGCCATATGTAAAGGCCATTGTTTTCCTTCCACCTGCTGCTCAGATCTATCCCTTCAGCAGACAGGCATTAAGAAACAAAGCAAATGGCATATAATCCACCTGAAACATTACAGTTCCTTATTCCTTCCCTCCATACTTTAAAATGGAAGGATCCATCCACAAAACAGTGATATTTCTAGTCAGTCCTTCAAGGGACTCGATGTTATTTTGGTGAGCTTTGTTTAGCTGGCCAGGTTGGAAGGGGACACCCCGACTGACAACATTAGATGCTACTCCATGTCAGTGACACTGAAAGGAAATGGCTTTGCTTGTATGAGACTACCCATTGACAGATACCTTAAAAAAAGTAGGTACCATAACCACCCAGCTCCCATATTCAAAGGTTTTGTGTTTGCTTCTTCAAACCTTCCTTCTCTCCAGCTTCTGTTTTCCCAGATACAGCTGGTATCACAGAGAAATGAAACCCAAGTAGTGAACTGCACCACCCCCTCACATCCCCCCAGCAAGGGTACTGTTCTGCATTTGCTTAAGCCCCTTGCTTTTTCAGTGTTACTGAAAGGCTCCTTGCACTCAAAAAGCAAACATTCACAAGCTCCTAGGGCACTCCTTTGATACCTACAGGGCTCCAGAAACCCTTACATGAATGAAAATTCATTAGAGTAGGTTCTCAAGGCAAAAATAGTGTTCTTCAAAGGCTCAAGGGAAGGAGTACTTCTTACTCAGGCAGAAGTGATACTGGCCCAACTCTCAACCACAATCTCTACTTGTAACCTAAAAATATCACTAACAGCAGTAGGAACAGACAATACAGGAAATCGCACACAAAATAATTAATGATATTAAAAGATCCCAAATAACACTATACAGAAACATTTTTTCTTACGAAAATGAAGCCATTAGTTAAATATCTGCCTTGAAAAAAATTTTTAAAGGAGGCTTTATAGTTAATCAGAAGTCAAATTGCACATGCACTGAAACACTGCTCTTCGTACGCTGGAATTTACAGTTTTCAATCAGATTTGAGAGCTACTACATATCAGATCTTCTGCATGTCAGCAGCATCTGATGGCAGTTTCAGGCTGGTAAGAAACCACTCTGTAGTACAATGATTTAGGATTACTTTGTTATCTGCCATACCCCAGTGACAGAAACTTCAGGGTCTCCAGCAGGACAGGACTTGATTGCACATCAGCTGCCACAGCTCAAACTGGGACTTCAACCCCAGCAAAGCTGAGCAACCTGCTCCTATTTCTGCCCCTCCTGTGACGTTTGTATTGGTTACTAGCAGGAAGATGAAGCAGAATTGCCTTAAACTATCACAGCTTGCCACAAGTGGTATTTGTCAGCTCTCAGAGGTTCTGTCAGCCAGTTCAGTTTCACATGATGCCAAGCAAGCAGATTCAATACACCTTACAAAGGAACCACTTCATATAGCCACTCTTACCGTGATGCATACAGCTCTGACCACAAAACTCAATGACTTACACAGGACCCCAAACTTTCAAGTAGATCTGTCCCGTTTCCCAATGGCCAATGTAAAAATAACACCCATTTTCCCTTGACCTACTGTGTTGGATGCCTGAACTTTTACAAGGGACCAATCAACTCCTGCTACTACAGATGCTAATTGGGCTTCACAGTTGAGAACATTTCAGACTGTTCTCTTGGATTTAGGAACCAAAACATTCACTCGGACTAGAAAGTTTACAATGGTGTTGCTCCTCTTCTCTCCTCATTACTACCAAAACCACCCATTTTTTTCCTGGAAAAGTTGAGTTTACTAAATTTTGTGATCAAATATATATATTGAGTGTTCCAGCACTGTGAGCATTTCCTTGTCCTAATAGTCCAATGAGGAAGTTCTCCCTTTATTTCAGAGGAACAAATAGTACATGAAGATCAAAGCTCCTAACGATTTTGAAAAGAAAAAGATTGTTCTCATTTGATAAAGGCATATTTTTGGATGACATGAAACAAATCTGTCCAGTCCTATAGGAGCAAAAAATAAGATAGGATTGCAAAACAATATAAAGTATATGCAGTTCTTGCACATGTGAAATCTACTCCAGATCTATTTCCATCCATGTTTTTAAACTGGGGGAAAAAAAAAAAGACCTCCATACAAAGTAGAATTTATAGAAGTTCCAACTTACACAGAAAATACTAGAAAGATCAGTACTCAAAAAAAAAGATACTCAAGCATGCAGACTTACTTGCATTCCCCAGGTGTACTGCAACCCCCATGGAGCAAATTACATCCTTGTTTACATACAGCTGGAAATAGAAAAAGGGTTAGGCATCAGTGTGGGCAGCTAGGTATCCATTAGCACAGCCTCAACCTGCATCTGCTCAGCTTGGGCTTCTGTCTTTGCCTGAGCAAGAAAATGGCTCAAAGTAGGCTGTTTTCTGCCATGCTCCAACAGTTGTTGCTTCCAGCTAGCTATTTTACAGAACACAACCCCATCACTTTATTTTTCATAAACAGTTGTAACTCCTTGAAAAAGTTGCTACCAAATAGGTTTGCAGCAAGAGTGTCAGCAACAAAACATTTTGTTGTTTGGCTTTTTTTAACCTAACATTAGACTGGAAAACCCAAGCTTTGAAAGATACACATGACCTTGAGTAAGCCCTAAAAAATGGTCTCCCCTCATTAACAGGCTTTTTACTGAAAAGGAACAGAAAACAAAAACAAGAAGCCCTCAACAGAAAGAGGACTATGATGTCAAGTAATTTCAGCACTAATTACTCACTGAAACTGAAGGCAAAACGCAAAGAGATTTGATTGAGTGGTACATTAAAAAGGATGACTACACTTGAATTTCTGTTCACATTAAGAGCTATTAAAAAGCTTTCAGCTTTGCATACATCACACTTGAAACCTTTTCATTTGCAAAAATAGTGTTAGAAGGGCGTTTTTACAGGATTAAAGACTACAGTCTTACTGATTCTGTAATAAAATCTTACATTAAACAGATATAATACATCATTTTGCTTTGAAGTAAACACCACCATTGAATAAAGTTAATTAGCAGAAAGATGTTTCACTGTTTTGAATCCCAAATTTGTTGTGTAGCCCTCATAACACACACCACAATCAGTGTATCCTGCCCTGGGCTCCACTCCTCAGAGGATGTTTTTTCAAAGATTTGCATTCATAGGACAAAGTCTGTATGTGTTAATATGCTACAGCACCAACACCACAGAAATACCAGCTATAGTTTATACCTATTATATATACATTAAGCTTAATCTGAAATGAAGCGGACAATACCTTGTTTACATTCTTCTCCCATCCAACCTTCCATGCAGGCTTTGTTTCCATTTTGATCACATGTGTAGTGACCAACAAAATCATCTCGAGGGCCGCAAAATTTATTGCACAGGGCACTGTAGTAATTTTCATCACACTTCACTCTTATTTGTACTTCAAAATGGGCAACAGGACCATTAAACTGTAGTGTCTTCCATCGATCTTCTGGGTTGATCATGCCAGCATGTGCCACTCGTTCTATTAACAAGTCTTCACCTTTTAAAAAAATTCAACAATTCAGTTTGATAGTGCAGAGGAGCATATAAATTCAAATCAAAAGTATTCAGTAGGTTAAGAGAAAACCTAGTAAAGAAAATGTTAAGATGATAAAGATCTGAATTTTCTGAATATAACTGAATTTTCCTTTGCCTTGAAAAGTTCATTACAGGAAGGCCAATTTAAAAAGGCATCCCAAAGGAAATATTAAAAAACCCTGGAACATAATCCATAGGAAATAGCTTATTTTTCAAGGCAGCCAAACATACCACACCCACACACTGACAACCAGCAGCTTTATCTTGATTTGAGGCGCGTTTTTGCCTCCTTTTTGTTCTTACTGAAATTGCACAAACTGCATAACCCAGTAGCTGAGAGATTAAAATTCTCTGGTGCAAGTTTAACTTGAAACATAAACCAACACATACTCAATTTGTTGCAAAATTACTAAGCAATAGTAAAAGCTCCAGTAGGCTTGCATTATGTACATCAGCTGGCTTTTTTCCATTTTATCATTCTCTCCACAGTAAAAGACAGAACATGTTTAAGAAGCAATTTGTTCATCTTAAGAAACATACAAGTGAACCCAGGATTGTCAAGGAACCAGTCTTAAGTCTGTATCCTATTTATCCCCAGTGGAACTACTGGTAATCATGATCAGTGTTGCTATACACTCTATAAGCATCCTGCCTTGCCCTCACAGACAGCAGCAGTCCTGCTGTCTGCCAGGCTCCATTAACAGAGACCAAACCTGCACAAAGTACTAGCTGTCACATGGGACAAGAGGATTCTAGGATATAAGATTATGGAACAGCCAACAGAAAGTACTTTCCTTTATATGAACATCTATTTTACTCTTGGTATAGAACCTTCTGTACCAGGAGATGCAAGTATAGTCAATACAATGAAGTTATACAATTGCTTTGGTAAATGTTAAGAATAAGCAAAGCATGGTAAGGGCACAGGTAGACAGCAAGCAACCCCAGTGCTAAGAGTTCAAGTGTTCTCACAGTTCAAATCTAGTAACATCCTACTGTCAGTTTTTCTAACTGACCCTTTAAGCTGCAGCTGGAACTCCAAGCACTGACCAGAAGAAGGTATAGACGCTTTAGTTGTATACATGAATTTCACCACCCATTTATGAAACAGCTGTAATAGATGCTAAAGCTCTGAGCTGGCACTATTTTCTTTAAATAAAGATTCTTTAAAAACAGAATAAAGAACCAAAAACATGCACACAGAAAAAGGCTGTAATGATAGAGAGATAAAACCTGAGCTACAGGTTATTAATATAAACCACACCAAACTGGTACCAAGAAATACTGAGCTATTACTTTCAGCAAACATTTCACCTACTTACTTTCTAGAACTCATTAACCCAATCAGTTTAGTAATTAAAACAAAAAGAGTGACTGTTTCTCACCTAGGAAGTTATTGACAGTATAGAGAGATCCTATGCTTTTATTACCAAAACTGCACTTCTTCCCCCTCAGCATGTAAAAGGACTCCAGTGACAACTTTCAGTCACTCCAACATTAAAAGAAAAGTTACAGAAGTAGTGGGCTTTGCAATATATTTTATCTTAACTTTTTTTCGATTTTGCTTCTACCATAAAAATATTTCCTTTTAAAATTAAGGAACATTGAATTTAAAAGAGCTGTTTTAATTAAGCACTGAAAGGCTTTACAATTAATGACTCAGTATCTCTCTGCTTTAACATTAAGAGTGGTACTGCCATGTATAGGCTACAATTGATGCTTGCCTGGACTAGTCTGCATAAAACATTTCATGGATAGACAAAACTGAACTCTACCCCTGTTCTTTAGCTCTCAAGTTCTTATACATGAACTCCTGTCATCCAGCAGCATGTGGTCAGCCTAAGAGTAGTCAAGAAACCTGCCTGTGTTTTATTTTTGATTGAACAGGATATCTATGGTAGCATCTGTCACCATTAAAAGCCTCATGATTAGATTCAACATCCTTTCGTCATCTTATTCTTCTCTAATGACTATTGATCTGAAAGCCTTGATGAAAAACTATAAAGGAAAAATGCTGAATCATGGGATGGTCAAAGAATTTGAACAAATAGCAAATATGCATTAGAGCTATTTCCCAGCTATAAGCAATGCAAACTCATTAAAAATGGCTACAACAGCCACTGCTATAAAAGTGTTTCCTCAAAATGCATCAGATGGACCGAAGAACAGGTCCTGAGATTAAGGTGGCTTATACAATTAAAATCTTATCAAGCATCTTCAGGCTAATGCAGATTCATCAGACAGTTAAACTGGAACAAGTATTACAGCTATTGCAAATACCAATATGCAGAACTGTCCTCCTAATACCTGGGGTCAAGAACAGGGGAAATAAGCCAATGGCACTTTTCTTTTTTGGAAAAAATTTAATATTCACAGACTCCTCTGAAGAAGGTATTCTGAGTCTTAAGAGCTTTTCCTGTAACTTATATCAGTAAAAGTAGGGCTAAACAGCCTAAATATGCAAACCAAATAATTTACCCTGAACCACAAAAGGCATCAGGAAATCAGCTCCAAGTCATTTAGCTTCTAATACCAAGTTCTTCAGTATCAGAGTATGAGAATTGTGCTTTACGTCAAAATTTAAAACTGATCCCAAGTAAAAGGTGTATCTTCCAAAGAGATCTGTAATTGCAAGGAAGAACATGTTTGTCAAGGTTCCTTTTCCTTCTCCACAATGTCAAAGTGGTTCTGAAGATAGTGTCTCTCACATTTGACACAAGTTTGCTCTCCGCACCTCATTTACCATAAAATTCACCTTAGGAACTCACACACATTACTTTCAACCCTCAGTAAAGACAATTAGCTGCATAACTGAATTTGGTTATTGGTCAAAAAGGCAGCATACACTAACCTCCCCCCATGCCCACATCAGAAGCAATGGGGCTTTTCTTGGTTACAAAGAAGTTGTCTACAAGTTACACTAGCAATGCAGACAGTGGCACAGATGTTTGCATAGAAGGAGATGATGGCTAAAAGGTGGTTCTTTAATTAGCATCTGATTTTCAGAAGAGGAGTCCTTACCTGAAGAGCATTTAACTAATTGTGCAATCAGGAGGCATGACTGTGCTTAAATAAGAACACTGCTCATCAACACACTGTTAGCAGAGGTCAGACATTCCCAACGAGCTAGTTACAGGCAATATAAAAGGTGATGCTGGTAGCTGTTTTCAAGGAAACAGACACAGCAGCAGAAGAACTTCAAGGAACAGGAGGTGCCCTTCTCAGGAACTACCTTGTCTTCAGCCTTCAAGTAACCACTTCAAAAAGCCACAAGGACAGCTTAGTCTCCTACACACTAACATGAAAGAGGAAGGCACTCACTGCATCCCTGCAGTCAACATGTAGTCAAATGGCAAGTGACTTTGCACATGCAGATGCCATGTCTTAGTTGCCAAGACCTCTGCTATATGACTAGAAATTTGCCAAGTGAAACAGTTTTCCTGGAAAGCAGCAGAAACTGCTGTGACAGATGATAGACAAGAGACCCTTTACAATGACTTTGTATCTAAGGCAGTTTCCTCTCCCCCTTCCCTCAAAGCAAGTGGTGAGTACTATATTGCCACAAGCTTCCCTCCAAGCCACCACTGCTGCACTAAGAAGGAAGAGAGTTCAGTAGTAGTTCAGGAATCAGGATTTGGAAGTCCCTCTTAAGTCTGTAGTTTTGAGGTAAGTACTGGGGAAACATTTGTCCTGTCAAACTTGTGTTGAGATGGTACTTCAGATCTGCTTTGAGTACCCTTGCCTTATTTCTGATGGGTGCAAGAAAGAATACAGGACTCCATGACACCAGAAGGATGGAAGAATGACAACTATTATAAAAGCTTCACATTGCTCACTGGAAATCCCTCTTCACAGGTTTTGGTTTTCATTTCTTTGGTGCCTTTTTTTTTTAACTAAATACCCACCTGAAAGTCCAAGCAGGAACAGAGCACCTGCATTTAACTTTCAGCCTTAGTCATTAAAGGAAAGCAAAACCTGACTTTGGAACTAATTCATCAGTTTATAAACAGACTCTGGTAATTACTTTGATTAATCTTTCTTACAGTAGCAACAGAAGACACATGTAACCTGAGTCAGAGATCAGCTCCATGTTCAGGCTATGATAGGGAGTCTAGCTTTCCACAGATTCTTTTCACCCCTCCAGGACACAGATATTGTTTATCTTTTCTCTGGAGGAGTTGCCATATTCCTTTTCCTATTCTCATACATAGGATTTTTTATTGATCTGTCCCTCTTTGGCAGTTCAGCAGTCCTTGCAGAAATGCATGGGGAGTGTCTTTGCATCTTGACAGATTCACAAGACAAGCTACTGCAGGATTCCCTGCCAACACCATTCCAAAAAAGAAAAAAAAAAACTTCAGCATTAAGGAATTCGCCTTAGAAATCTAATATGCAAGTCTAAACTGCAGCATGGCAAAGCAACAGATCTCTATCATGGAAGCAGTAAACAGACTACAGAAACAGTTAACTAAGACAAGCATTTAGGTAGTCTTCTGCCAAACCATAGGCCAAGAAAGGCTTCCTAAATTCACATGACCAGCCTTCTAACCTTCAAATGCAATACAGCAAACAGCACTCCCCTGGTAGCCTGTATTAAAGGGAAGCTCACCTTCCATTAGCAGTTTCTCAAGAGATCTAAACTATAATCTGACACTTCATATAGACTCCTGTAGTTCATGGAAACTGTTAAGAAGATGGCCCACTGGGTCTCCAAAAGACACTACATTTATATGAATATATGTCTTATATGACATGAATGCAAATAAAAATATTTGTTAGAGCAAGTTAAAAAAACTAAGAGGTATAAGAAAGACAACACAAACTTAAAGTGATTGTCCCCTTAAGTGTATTTTAGAAGACCTGGATTTGAAAGCTACAGATTTGCAAGAGGATTCTGCAGATTCTAAGACAACACAGCAAGTTAGAGGAGCATTATTTATTAGATAGCTTATTAAAAAACATAATTCAGCACTTGAATGCATACAGATCTGGTTTTGCAGGATAGGCTCCATGTTCACCCCCATCCACACCAACTCCGGGGCTGATCTGTCACCTAGAACTAGGGCATAAATATTTTCTGTATTAGCTGCCCCTAGGTAAGTTATTCCCAAACTGAAAACTATTTAAAAGGAATTAACTTCATGTAGTACTTTTTAAACAAAGCATTCAAAGAGGAGTCTTCCAATCTGCTGCTATGTATGATAATCTAACCTTATTCAAGATTCAGGCTTAGTCTGCTCAGCACACAAGATCTCATTCTGAATACCATGTCCAGCTTTGAGAAGTGCCATTCAAGAAGGCTGTGGACTAGCTGAAGGGTTGCAGCAATATGAATTACCAGAGATCAAAGAAAACATACCTACCAGAAAAGGTTGAAGGAGCTGTTAAACAACAAGACAAGAGAAGCTTGAGCCTAACACAGTGAGTACTCAGGAGCAAACTACAAAATCATAACTTTGTCTATCACTGGGGACAAAGCATGTTAGGAAAATCTCTAAGTTAGGAAAGTCTGTCAGGAAAGTGTTAAGTGTGATTGATCTAAATCTTCAAGAAAAAGAAGGACCCTGAAACTCTAACACAGCATTAATGTCAAATGAGCTTTGCCAATTTTTTGTGCTTGATGAATCTTAATAAGGATGGTCAGGGAAACAGCAGAGAATGGAACCTATAATTACAAACTGATGATGATTTGGGACATACACCTTTGCTATCTTAGTGTCCAAGCACTTAGCTTCCTCTATATTGATCCCAGGCAAGATTAAATAGTCCATCATTAACCACAATGGAAGTCTGAAGTTCACTAACACTTGTAGCCAAAAACATTGGTTATTTTAAGACAGGTTTGTGAACAATTATCAAAGAGTAGGTTCAAGTTGGAGTCCTACTTTAGCAGCAATACAGCAACCAGCACTTTCATATGTTTTTGAAGTATGTATACAATCATCTTGTTTTTCCTTCAGATCAATAGTCCTGCTCTTATACTGAACATTAGTATTTACAGACCAGAAATACAAGGTAACTTTCAGTACTTGAGGAGAAACAAACAGAAGGAATCATATCATGATTTAGAAGACTTTCATTAAAACCACCGAGCATGGTTTCTTTATGGGGAGCAAGAATGCTTATTTGTTTATCTAAACATGAGAAGTATTGCACAACATGGTTATAGGTAAACCAAGGAGAATTCAAAGTGCAACTATACAGCACAGACTCATTTCCTCTTCAAAAAAAACAGGTCTACCATGATTTTAAAATTTTTAGAGCTAAATATTAAGGGCCATGTATTACAACCTTCACTCACTACTGTCCATTCTTTTTCTTTGCAATAATTTTTTCATAGTTCCTAACCCAATATTCACTGCTTGGATTTGTACATGCCCTTTACTTAGATGGCAGGCTTGCATTCAGGCTGATTTGGAGGCACAGCTAATTGCAGCAGCATACCATTTCCCCCCCTCACCAATCTGTGCACATACAGCAAGTTTTACATAAATACTCACCAGCTTTTGTATCATTATCCCAATCCCATGCTTCTATTATTAACGTGAATGATCTCTGAAAAGAAACAAGAAACCAGTTAGATAGTAGTAAAAAACACTGTTACACACCAAACATTGGTTTGGAATAAGCAGATATTACTGCTACAAGAAAGCAGTTAAAAATTTCACTTCTCCACTGTCACGTGAAATCCCTTGAAGGCACCTTCTCAAAAGCAGGAAATAACCGCATTAAAAGTTGTGGGGCAAATGATGCTAACAGCAAAGGAAAAAACCCCACATTCCCCCACACACACCAAGGATTGAATTATTACTGTTCTCCTCGCACTGCATCTAAGTCTCAGCTTTGCTTAGCCAAAAAATCCTTTTCAGAAGTAGCCCTAAAAGGTTTGAATGAAGTGAGGGATTCTGAACATTAGGAAACAACTAGGGTATTTAAGACTTCAGCAACTCCAGACAAAAAAAAAAAAGATTGGAGGCGTAAAAATCAGAGCCATCCTTTAGGAAGAGCATGAAAGGTCAGTTTATAGAACAGGTCTGTTTGGTGTTTTTTTAGAAAAACATATCTAAAGAAGAAACACACAAAAAAAACACCCAGCAGCTATCAAGAATTTAGACCTTTCTCATGAGAGGAGTAGTGTGAAACATGGACCTGCAGAAGATAGCAGAAAAACTGTTGGAGGAAGCACAGTTGGTAGTATACTTTCTGCTGAGGAAAGAGGAAAAAGCATGATGTCAGATAATTTTAAAATAAATTTGGAAAAAAACACATAAAGGCTTTACTTCACTAAAACAAGGTTTCAGGCATTTTTCTTGGGTTTATGACCAAATATGTAGGTCAGATGTTGATATTCAAATACTTATTTAGGAAAAACCTACCTTATACATACATGTAACGTGTACCTGGTTTGAGTTCAACAAGAGTAGTTGTCAAATCCTTCAGCTCTGACAGTTTCCAACTTGTCCACATTAACACTGAGATTCTCACATACATTTAAAACCAAAGAAAAAACACCTCCAAGAACAGAAAGAGTTATTTCACCACTACCCTAAAATCCTCATATATACATCTTTGCTTAGAGACAAGCCACACCAAAACCTGAAGCTCATTAAACACAGCAGAGCCAAGCCTTAACATGTGCAGAATTCACAGGCTAACAATCTATGAATTTACACAGACCTGGGGACATTCAGCCAAGAATTTAATAGTGCTGTCTTAGGAGGAGAATCATGTAAAAATTCAGCTGTCTTTCATAGAGTGCTTAGGACTTTTCTATTGTTACATCAAGAGATGTACATTTTTACTTGGCAATAACCTCGTTAAGTGCTCTGTAAGCCACTCACCTCCTCATCAAGAAGGGTTGATCATAACACCAAAATCTATGTGTTTTAGAACAAGAGCAGCAACAAGACAACAGATTAGTGCAGTACCCTAAGCAGAAGGGCTCTGCCTGAGGTCCCTCATGACTATGAAGGGATCAGTCTACTCAGAGACTTACTTAACTGAGTGTATATTTTTCTATTCACTATTTAGTTACACAAACATCAACTACAAGCTGTGCCCTTGAAAAATGTTTTTTTCTATACTTTCAGCCTTCACACATACACTAGGGAAGATTTTGCACCACTGAAACAAATAAAGGTTTAGTGGTAGGTAGACTGCACTCAAGGAAGGAGGGAAAAAGGAAGCTCAGTGACTACAATGGACAGAGGCATACTTAGGCTTGAACTGCCTTTGGGAAAGGACAACCCATGGAGATCAGCTGAGACATTAAAAGCCTTACTTCTGAGCTGTGACAGTCTAGCACAGCCAAACTCCACTAATTTTTTGAACGCAAATCTTAGTGGAGCACTTCAGTCGGTTTACCCTCCAACTCTCTGCTATCCTCTGCCCTCCAGTCTCAGCATTTAGGGAAGCAGGATAGGATCCTACCGTATTCTGAAAACACTACCTGCCACCACTCTCCTAAAACTGCTACCTGAAAAATGTAAAGTGAATAGTATCAGAAAATAAGCACTGTATAGTATTGCCCTAACATTATCTTCTGGCAATTGCAAGTCTCATCATTTCGGCTCAAAATTAGAAGCGTTAACTTAGGCACAATTCTGCAAATCAGTGCATGATCCAAAGCTGTTATCTACCTCCACTGATTTTAACAATTTATCTTCTAACATATCCCTCAGCTTTCCTGTGTCCCACTGATTTGTATTAGAAGTACAAAATAATGCTCAAGTGCTTCCAGATGTCCACTTATTCATCTTATGTAAGTTCTGGCCTTTCCTACTGCAAATTGGCTGTTGCATCTGACTGCCCACACAGGCTGAGGAAGAAAAACATTTAAGCTGGACTTGCTGTCTTAGCAAAGAGATCAGTCAACTATGCCTTCCCATCATTCCATTTGAAAGAAAATTTGTGTATTGGCCTAGGATGTTAGGGAATTTTTGTGGGTAAAGAGAGCTCCACGCAATGCACTGTTCCAGCATACTGGAAAGTATAAATGGGCATAAAGAGGCATTCTACCAATTTGAATCATCTTAAAATAAGGAGTCCCATAGCTCCAATGGTAAACCTAACCATCTAAGCTGACACAGACTTCTGGAGTTGAAAAATATTCCTCTACTACCTTACAAAAGGTTAATACCACATTACAAGCAACTATGACTGGATGCACAGCTCTTTTTCCAAGATGTGGAAAAACTGAATTTCTGGCCAAAAAGTGACCTCTGCAGCCCATCCAGCTCGTGCTGCCTCATGCCAGCAGGCAAGGCAAGGCCCAGCCCAGGCTCAGCAAGCCCTGGGCTGCCCAGGCTGGATTTAAAGCATTTGCTTTTACCCTCCTGACACAGGTGGCCATCAAGAAATATAAGCCCATGTATAAGAAGCCTGAAGAACATATACAAAGACAAGACCAACAATACTAAATCCCTTCACTGACTAGCATCCCATACCTCAGTTTCCCCATGTCTACTTCTGGGCTAACAGGCAAGCACTTTGCCGTTTACACATGAGCAAGCACAGAGTGTAACATTTTAGGAAGGCTTAGAGTCCCACCTGTAGGAGATTAGAGATGCTATTCAAACAGAAAACAGCATTGATAGACAAATGCACACTTACTGGAAAGCCAGCTTCAGCTAGGACAGTTCTCAGTCATGCAACTTCCTGCTTTCTACTGACAGTTTACACAGTCACCCTTCAAAACCCCCCCTAACAGGCATAGTAACAATGTAACCAGAAGATAGACTGATTTTTGGCTATCCTACCTCTAAGTGAAAACAGTTAAGGTTACCAACCCAACTTGTCATCTCTTCCTCACCTACAGGCAGCCAGTAACTAAAGAGGAATTCCTCTCCACAGTGGTGTGATGGATCATCATGTTACAATTACTACATCTCAAACCAGGAAACGGATCCTCAATCTACTGGTTCAAAAAACCCTTCTCCCCACCACGGCATGTATAAAAATCTTGCACTGAATCTGCTTAAATTCTTTCAAATTTTGCACTTCACTTTAAAACAGCTGAAAGCTTACAAAGACACATCCGTGCAGTACGCTGCACTGAGCTTTCCAGTTTTTGCTCAACTACTGGAAGCATTTGACTATGAAAAGCATTTATTAGTAGTGGTTTTCATATCCATACACTCACTCATACTGTAACCCTACCCAGAGTAAGAGCTATAGAGTGAAAAACACTAACGGATGTAAGTTTTGAAGAACACTTTTAGCTTAGATAATGGACATACTCATTTCATAAAAGCTCTATCACTGGCTTGCATTAGTGCTGTTATTCTTCGACAGGCTCTAACATAGACCACTCAAGCACACCATCCGCCAGCACCAGCTGCAGCAACTCTCCTGTAACACAGACAACATCTTTCTTGATTTGTGCTTCCAGAAAATAATTACAAAGCTTGCATTAATTTAGCTCTTATCCAGAATCCAAGCTGTACCCACACTGCAAATTTTTAAGCCCCTCATATCATCCAGCAGTATACTGGCTCTTTGATGTATCTTTAATAAGGACAGGCTAGCTTAAAAGCTATTTAAGGTAAGAATTTCTCCAGAGGCTATTGATAGAAGTGCGTTCCAAGTTCCTACATAAATTTAACAGAAAACTCTATTTCCATAACAAGCATCCCAAGAACACTCCAATTTTATTAGTCCTTGTGCATTATGCACCACACCTGCTTCTTTTCTAACTTGCACAGAGCTCTTGTTGCAGGCTGATACAACTGGCACCTCATAACAGCGGGACATGCATGTTCCAGTCTGTTCTTATACGTAAGAAAAGTTTTCTAAAGTATTATCTGTTGTTCATTTCAACTAGTGCTAGCAAAATACGTAGAAAGTATTTTAAAAGTGACCAGGGCACAGATTGGAGGGGGAGGGGATGGAGGTGAGCATACAGCACTGAACACACACTTGTTTCTACTGACTTTGGTGTCTAAGTTTATCTTCAGGAAAGGTTTAAACACAAAACAGTACCTATGCTCATCAAATCAAAGCCCAGAAGATGCTAAAGGCTACAAGTGAGAAGAGGAGCACACTTGTGCACACTTCTGCAGAAGAGCACAGCTTTATGAAGGAACCATTTTGTAGGAGTTAACTAAATAGATATGCCAAGCAGTTTGGAAAGATACAAATTAAGCCTGTTTATCCTGGTGATGCTGCTTCAGTTGTGTTTTTCTCAGGAATGGTGTTGACAAAAGCAACTTCAAAGCATTATTCCACTGTTTACGTTAAACAAAACACTCCCCATACTATCCCAGAGACCTCTTTTCTGGGGAGGGGGGAAACAAGACCTGTAATATTGGTTTGGCAGTGTCTTTTCATTAACTATTACTGTTACCTTGATATTTGCAAATCAACTTTCAAAAGGTTGGTTTGCTTTTTTTTTTTTGGCAAACCAGACTTAGACTTTTCACCCCAAGAAATATGATCAATCTGCTGACAGCATTTTCAATCAGGCACAGAACTTTTATTCCTCAACTCAAAGTCTAAAAAATGCAAAAGCTAAGGTTGAGCTGAAATCAGTACTTGATATTTTCTCCATCAATAACAAGTTCTTGTGTATCAAAGCACTATTAACAGACAAAGAACTGTCAATTTCATGTGACTAAAAGGACTGACTGGAGTTTCTACAGTGAAAAACCCCAGAAGAAAGCAGGAATCAGCTGTGAAGTAGGAAAACAAAGTGGTTCCTAAACAAATCCAGAGCCCACATCATCTTCCCATTTCCCAGTCACATAGCAAATGCAAGGTCTCATCTCCAGTAAGTACCATTTCCTTTCCAACCTCAGTCAAGGATTGGCATTTGTATTTGAACATTTCAACCATAAAAACAGGTCAAACAGCAGCATATCACTTCTCTTATTACTAGTCTAACTTTTTTAACTTCTGCAATAAGTCATCACTAGGTTTTTTTACAACCAAGCCCAAGTCTTGGTCAGCACAGTCAACTCTCAGGTTTGCTTTCCTAAGAAACTTTGAGACAAGTCAGGGTCTAGAAGACAGGTCTGGGGCCTCCCCTTTTTTTTCGAGGTCCTCTCCCCCTCCCCCTAACAGCCTGCTTGCCATAGAAAAAGCTGACTTAAAGGCAAGCATATTCCATTTCCTTCCCTAGGAGCTCTGCAGCTAGGCAAGTTCTTACGACTTCCTCATGAATAAGCCAGAAGCGCAAAGGGAGTAAGGAAGAAATGAAAAGATTCTCAGGAAGTCCAGGACTCGGATGGAACAAGTCTGCAGGTTGATCTCTTAGAAGCAGGCGTTACAAAGATATAATGGAGATCTTTACTGAAGGAATAAGAGTTCCCCATTTGGGGAGAGGGATGTGGGCTGGTTTTTGAAAGCTGAAGGATATTTCAGCCACACTCACATGCAAGAACTTGTCTGCTGAATGCAGAAGCCATTCCACCACACAATCTTAAGGAGGCCCATCCTCCAAACCCTCATTTTTCATTTGAGAAGTAAGCACCAGTGGCACTGCAAGTCCTAAACAACAGCCTTCCCTTTGGAACCCAGGTCTAAACAATCCCATTTTGTTAGAAGAGCTGTGGAAGGCTGGGTTAGAGTACTGCAAACATGAGCAGCAGAAAGCAGTTGAGCAAGTTAAAACCTTCTATTTGAGAGCAATTAGTGCAGTTATACCCCTCTTGGCCCAGTCACAAAAGCAGGATGATGTTTACAAACTTTGGAGCCCTACTGTTGTGTGAGGGGAACTCTTTAGGATTTAGCCCCACTTGACAGTCTTTAGGAAGTCTGCAGAACCAGGGGGGAGAAGGGGGTATTTTTTGCCATGGATAACCGCCAACAGGCTGGTATCTCCGCCTACATGAGTCTGAACACTTCATTCCACTCCTCCCTCAACTAAGCAAAGTCAAAACTGGAGGGGTGTGTATACCCCACGCGTATGGGGGTGGCAGGGGAAATCTAGATGTCTAGACTATTAAGATTCATTTCATTGCAAAAGGAGCACAAATAAAAACAACAGGTGAATAAGATAGAGTCACCTTGGAGATGATATATCAAATTTAAACACCCAGGTAGAGACTCACCTTCAGTTAAAGAAAATTACCCCAACCAGGCAGAAGAATCCTAGCAACCACCACCTGCATGCATCTAAAAGATAAAACTCCTTCAAGAAGGAACACAAAGAGGGTATTACAACATCTATTTGGCAGTACCCGGTGCTTTGTGAAGCAGGAGCATAGTATGCTTCTCTCCAAGGTGATCCAACTACTAGGTCATGACACACCTTAACAGATGATATATCTATAGGAAGATATTTGAATGAAGGTTTGAAGATACACTGATCCTGCTGCAATGACAGAATGCAACAGGAGTTTCTTTATAGGAGGGGGTCTTGATCTATCATGGGACAGCAATTATTTTAGCTGCAGAGTTCTAAAAGTCACCTGTAGTTACATATTAGCTTTAGCTAATGCCTGTAGAAACACTGACCCATTTTCAGGTAGCTCACAAGAGGCCAAGATTTCATGTCTCTGACTAGAGCTCCTCAGGGGAGGACATTAATGCAGACACCTCAGAACATGTAGATAGCAAAGAGAAAGCTCTCTGGAGACCCAGCTACATACAAGAAGCTATACCATCAGAAAACAGACTACACAAGCTTCTTGTAACTTATTAGCACCCTAGACTGAAAGCACATCTCAGACAATTCAATCTTGGGACAAAATGACATCCTAGAGACAGAGTATTTGTTCCCAATACCTCAGTACTGGCCCTGACCTTTGATAACACCCTCTGTCAGGCAGCTGCCACAGACAGCGCAGCAGCATCCTTGAGTAAATGGGAAGCGTGTATCTCTCACCACCAGAGGCAGGTCATTAGCTTCTTATTTACAAAAACTGCAGGAGATCTGACCCAGCAGTAGTCATGTAAGGACTTATCTGAAAAAAAGCTGATTTGCTAGCTACTCTCAGCTCTAGAAGAGCCCGTCCCTGTTTTAAAGCAGTGCCTTTCACCGTTACACACATAGCAGCAACACTACTCCTTGGAATAGAAGTAATCCTGCCTCCAATTTTTTAGTTATCTGCTATTCATCCCTACCTTAATGAATCCCCCCTTCCCCAATTCCAGCATATACACAATCTCCCTGAGTACAGCAGAGACAAATTCCAGCTCTGAAGTCCAAGCTGTCAACTGCAGTCACTTGAATTTGAACAAACACCAAAGGATTGGCTTCCAAATAATTTGCTTTCCTTATACTTCTAGAACTGAACAAAAACCAAAAGCACCGGTGAAAACTTAGCTGCTCAGATACAAAGGCTCTTGTCTTTGATGAGATTTTTCAGCAAGAAATGAGAATATAGATGTTTAATACCAATTTGAGGTATCAGCTACCCGATTTACCAGTTTTGTTGGAACACTTCCATTTTATTGCAAATGCCTCCTGCCTGTGCCACCCCTATGCACCTCGTGTGCACCCCAATTCTCAGCAGTATTGCTTTATAAAGCTAATCAATATATCACAAGTGACAGATTTTTTTTTTTTTTGCCAACCGGCTGAGCACACAATGCTCATGAAAAAAGAAATTTAGTATTAGGTAAATGATCAGTAACTACCATTTTATTCTAGCAACCAAAATAGTGGCATTCTAGGAGGTCTTGAAACCAGTTCTTAGACTAAGATATACAGAGTTTAATTTTATCAGTGACTTCTCTTTCTGCGATATCTTTTAGAATTCTTTATACCAACTGCCATGAGAGTACAGTATTTCAAATCTTGTTTCAAGTTCCAACCTTGCTGAATGTAAACACATTTTTGGAAAGCCTCATATAACACTGAGTTAGTGACACCTGTGACTTTGTTCTTCTGTACAAGTTTGTATTGATAAGCAAGATTTCACAAAGTATACCTTGTGATTTATCAATTCCATAAACAGTTCCTCCTTCAATCCAAAGACAGCTTGTTTCTAGCTAAGCAAGTTCCCTTCACAAGCTCAACACAAGTTGCTTGGTCAAGAAATCTGCTTCCCACTCTCATCCAAGTCTTCACTACTTAATGTTCAGAAGCCAGTTCGCAAGTGCACCCAGGCTAGAAGTAGAGGCTAGAGAACAGGAGGGGGAAAACAAAGAAAAAAACCAAACATACAGAATTGCACAGTGGTGTAACACTGAAACCGAATCTGGAGGGAAGAGTGCTGCTATCTATCCTGTTCTCCCTCTCCAAAAATTTGGCATGTGTAGCATTGCCCAACAGCCGAATGTTGGAAACCAAAGGTCCATAGAAAGGCAGCAAGAAGGAACAAAGAACCAGATTATTTCCATGAGAGGAAAGAAAGAGCTGGTCAAAAGTCCTCAGCCTAGAGCATGTGATAGAAGTCTACAAGCCTAAAAAAGGTCCTGGGGATTGTTAGGAATAGATCATCCATGTTCTTGACAAGAACTAAAGGGCATCAAACTAACTTAACATGGGCCATGGTCAGAAAAGAGAAGACAGCATTTCTTGCAAAGCTTGGCAAAGCGTTACACAGCTGGCCTAAGGGCAAAGTAGTTTTAAAAACTTTGTGGGTCCAAGGGCAGACTGCCACAAATGCTTAGGGGAGATCAATCACAACTAGTTCAGGAAGTTCCCAATTTGAAAACAAAGTTTGGGAGAATGAAATTTTCCCTATTCTTGCCCATAGACTTCCACGAACATGCTCATGTTACCTAAACTCTGCTTTCAGTATGGATGCTGTTCTAAAGCAAGTATTCCACTTTTTCTGATGGCTGATATTAAAACAAGAGACTACCAAAAAAGGAAATTTAATATGTAGAACCTTGCACACCTGCACAAGCCATCAATATCTATCCTAGAATAATCAAAATCATCACCATGAAATTTTAGAGGAAAAACGGGAGAAGCCAGGAGGAAAAACAGTTCTGAATTAGATTTAGAACTATACCTTAGAAGGCCTCTTTGAAACCCATGACAGAAGTCATAATTGAAAAATTTAATCAACGTTCTCCTTTCTGCAATACTGAAGTGCCATGTGATAAAATAATTGCAAAAGTCAAACCATGTAATGCAATAAACACAAAGCAAACCATGTACCTGTTGCAGTAGATGTAACACATGATTCAGAAAAAAAACCAAGCTGAGCTACAGCTAACTGTGAGAACTTGCTATTTGGAATAAAGGTTTAGAGGACTATAGGTTTCTGAAGCTCCCCCTGAGGAAAATGCAATCCAGACAGTCTTTTAACAGTGATTAAGTCAGGTGACACAAAGCAGATCATACTGTCATCCATGGCAATGTAAGAAACACACAGATACAGCAAGCATTTATGATTCATTAACTTACTGAAGATTGCTATAAAAATCAGTAAGCTTAGTATTTCACTTGACACTTGTCAATTTTCCACACAAGAATTTGTCACCACTTTGTGATAAAAATCCTGGTTTAACTGTAAGAAAAACAGTATTTGTCTTGGGGAAGACTGAACTGAGGCTTACAAAGAAAGGAAACTGAAATAATCAGGCAGTTCATCTCCAAACTAGCTATTTTATTTACAGGAGTCAAAACCAATCCTACTTGCATCTGTGTAACACAGATGAACAGAGGTGCTGTTCCTAGTTACTCTTACTCTAAGAAGTGATTCTGCACTGTCTGTATACGTTGCTGAGCCAAGTATCACAGTTCCAGATAGACATGTTCTTCCACAGTAGCTGAAGCACATGCAAGAAATACCTCCCCCATTAAAAGCCAGACCTCTCAGTCACTCAGGAGCCAGTCTCCCAGAGAAGGAACAAAACAGCTTTCAAAACATCACCTATATTCTCCAAGGGAATTAGGGGAAGAATGGAATAGGAAGAATGAAGATTAGGTTAGCATAACTGGACCAAAAGCTGTAAAAGCACCTGTGACTGACTGGAAATACCAGCTAACAAGAAGTGTTAGAACTTTAAAGCTGGAAGGGAAAAAAAATTAAAAAAAAGTCAGACATACTGCAGAAGTTTCCCTAACTAGACTGAACCACCTCAAATGCAACACTGCTATCCATAAAACCTATCTTCAAATATTGTATGGAATCTTTGTCAATACTCAAGATCCCAAACACAAGCTACAGGCAAAAGATCCAGCCTCTTCAGAGCAAGCCAGATAGATTGCCGGTATTTTTAACAGATGTTCCTAAATACTCTACATGGATACCTCGTGTACTCCTGATAAAGGGAAACTAGATATACCCGCTTAGCCTTCTGGATCTGCCTCAGTAGCTGTGTAACTGACAGTCACTATAGGCTCAGACAGCACAGATTCAGAATATGAGCCAACATCAGAATCTTTAGTGATGCCAGGAACCCTGTCAGACCAAAAGGAACAGGGGTGGCAAAGTGGGAATTAATACATCACAAGGCCTTTCGAGCCTTACATGAAATATGTTTACCTCCACAGGTGTAAGTTTTTGATGTGAACTTTTGCCCACTGTCCTGCAGTAGAGAAAAAACCACCTTAAACACTTGGTTGGTACCCACAGAAAGCCTTGTCCTTCACATCTCTAACAGGTCATGCAAAAAGACTTCCATAAGCTCAATACTGTTCAACAGCTCTGTAAAACTGCTTTACTTCCACGTAGAGGAAGCCCACCACACACACTCCAATCTGCAAAGAGCATGGCAGATTTTCTCTGCACTTTGGAGGTGATCCTTAGAGCTGCTGGACAGAGGCCTACCAACCCCCAAAAGCTTCATGCATGGGGCAAACAGGCCTCAAAAGGACAGCTTCTCCCAGCTGCCAGCTCTCCTACCAATGCCCCAGCACTGCAATGCACTGTTCATACACAACAGCTGTGGAAGAACAACTGATACTATAAGGAAAGTTGATTACATATACAAAGTAAAAACCACCAGAAAACCATCCTGCTCATCACTTAGCTTTGCTTCCAGAGCTGGTCAGAGCTAATGATGGGCACAGAAAGTGAACCACCCAATACCAGTGCTCAAAAGCATTAGTCATCCTTCCCACTGCCACAGCTCCCTTCTGCTAGTTAATTTACCTAACACCAAACCTTTATGCAATCTTTTTAGAAGTTAACCGATCTTTAAATATCCTTTGATATGGGTGTTAATGTCCCTGCTCCAATGAGGTTTTCTGGAAAGCAGGTGGGGATATAAAATAGCATCAGCAAGCTTTCCTTCTATATCTTAGAAGGAATCAGACAGTAAAAAAACAGCCAATTACCAAACCAGAACTATTTTAAATATAACAGCTACTAGAACAATGGTATTTGGTACGCTATACTCTTCAGCCATACAAAAAAGCTACAACATCCTATTAGTTTACCTGAGGTTAGTCAAACCTCAGGTTTGTCAGAGTTTGCATTGTATCTGTTCCTCGGGTGGGAGAGCCTAGTATAACCTCCTCAGATTTTTGTTTCTCTTTTTGACAGTCCTAGAGCAGAAGCAACAGGAAGAAAAATGCAATTAACCCTGCAAGCATTGACACTGCAAACCTGCTACAACCTCAAGCATTTCCTTCCACCCTGTTTAGGGAGAACATAGGGTGTTGGTTTTTAATTCAGATTACATGAGAAGCTTTATGCAAGAGGAAAGAGCAGCAATTTCAGCAGATGTTTCTCTGCTAGTATCCAATTTTAGTGGACAAAAAGTCAGAAACCTACCAGGAAACACTTTAGACAGAGGGTCACAGGATTAAGTTCAGTAGACATTTTGCCTGATTACAACATAAAGGAAATAAGCTATTTACATCTCCAGTACCTTCGGACTTAAGAGTTAAGATACAGTCCTCTCACCACAGCTGAAGCTAGCACTAACAGTTAGCAGAAATCCAGAGTTAATCCAATAGCAAAGAACAGAAGAAAGTATTGATGAAATTAGGGAAGAGAAAAAAGCCTTTTAGAAACAGAAGTACAACACCATGCAGACAGGTACCATTTTAACATCATTTTATTAGATTTAATCTGAAACTTCCAGGCCTGCTCCCACCTTTGAACTGCTTCAGACAAACTTGATATTAACCAAAGTATCCACGTCCTACTCCATTCCTAAAGTTTTGGAATAAGTCCAAGATAAATTAAGCCCATTAAATGTACACTTTCTTGCTGCATTATGAAAATGTAGTGAGATTGTCTCTTTTGAAGTGTATGTAACAACCATGAAGACCCATTAATGGTTAGTGCAAGACTTGTTTTATGCTAATATTTAGAATTCAAAGATGAACTAGTAATTAATACTGGTCTTCCCCTCCCCTACGCACTCCATGTGGCATGGATATTAGTGTCCTCTGGGCACTTCAAGCCATGCATCATTATAATTTCAACTTGAAGTCAAGAGGGAATTAAACTAACTATGTAATAACATACTTTAATTATTGTTCTAAACACAGAACACCTGCATGCACTCTTTTGTATTGGAAATATGCATACCAAGAAGGTATGCAAATACAGGAAAAAATAGATATGCCCCCAAGTTTTAAGTATGCAAATTTCCCAGGAAGAGTCATGTTATAACCTTAACCATTTTAAATATTAGCTGCTGATAAACACTGCAGTCATTCCCTTTGTTTTTGAAAAAGAAAATGCTCCCAAAACCAATTCAAACTAATGAGCCTGGATGTTTTGCCCTAGGAAGAAGAGAGGGCCATACTCAGCTTCTGTTCCTAAGGGAGCACAGAGAATAGGGCACTGGTTTTCTAAGTACTCTTCTCTGATCAGTCCCACCCAGCTGAGTTAACTCCAGAGCTAGACAGACAGCAGTAGTCACATCTCAAAGAGGACACATGAGGCAACAGCTTTGCTGGCCCACAGAGATGGCAAGAGCTGACTGAGCAAGCATTTGTACAGCTCCAAACAAGATGCATCGTTTTTCTCCAGTGGCATTGGCTCTGAGCACAGGCAGGAACTGTGCCTTTTCACCTGAGGGAACAAGTGTCTAGCTTTTACTGCTACATGTGTTGCAGAACAGTTTCAGTCAATCTGAACATCACATTTGCACAAGAGACTTATCGAATAGATTATAGATTTCTTCACAGCTAGTAACAGAAATGTCATCAATCCAGAAAAAGGAGATAAAGCACTTAAGCTATCCTTCATTTCAGCCCCAAACTGAACACCAGCTCACTTCTGAATTTCTGCACGTGCTAGAGGCTGGCAGAGAAACAAAGAGAAAGAAAACACCTTATTTCAACTTCACAGCTAGATGCTCACTTTCCTTTACAACCTCCTCAGCTCTCTGAACCAGGACACTGCAGATAACCAGAGCTATATCTGTATCTTGATGTTCTCCATACATTTCCAGTAATAAATTAAGCAGACAAATAAGTCACTACTGTAAGAGACAGTGCAAGTTCTTTCACATAGATCAACATAAGCAAGGAACTTGAATAAAGGATTAAACAGGGTGTCTGCACACAAATACGCACACTTAGTTAAATGTACATGGGAGCATCAGAATTTAGCTGTGAAAAAATAATTGTATGAACATGTTCCTGAAACAAACGCTTGGATCATATTCCAGCAGCAGGACTAAATCTTCTGAACAGTACTTTAGGGCTACAGTAAAGCTTTATCACATGTTTGCAGCACCAGCCATTACACTGTATTTAATTACTATTAAAAATTAACTGCTTATAGCAGCAAATAAACACAGCATGCAGCAGTACAGCTTACAATTTCAACATACCTATTTGAATGTAAGACAACCAAGACTTCACCAATCCCACCATAACAGCAGCATCAGAACTTTAGTATCAAATCCCATCTTTCAGAGTAATGTAAACTGGAATGGATCTGGTATAGCTTTAAATTATTACGAAACACAAAACTGGCATGCTTCGGGAAGGAAAGCTGTGTAAGTGTAGTGAAGTACCCAGAAACACCTTGAACAGCAGGCATTTGCCCTGTAAATTTACTCTAAGCAAGTGAATTAAGAGTGATTCTCTTTGTCCCCCTTCTCCTCCCATTGACATGGACCTGGAAGCTATGAAACAGATCATTTCAGCAAGTCAAGTTCATTTCATTGTTGACCCTTGTACTTCTCTAGTGAGTACCAATGTTACAGCTTTCCTCATGAGTATCAATAAAGAACAGAATGAAGCTTCAAAATAAGCTGGCCTTAAAATAAAATCTGGAGACTAATTTTGCTAGTCCAAAGCTGGACTCTAGAATGTGTACTAGTGAATAATTTTCAGTTTTAGAACTTCATTTGCCACTGACTCTTCCACTGTTGTGCTTTCCAGATTCCTTGGCAAGCAGAAGTTTCACAGACTACCAAATCTTGAAAATCCATCCTAAGGGCTTAGGGACAAACAAATTATCACTGACAGTAAGCTGCCACAAGTCAAGACTATCTTTTACTGCCAGCTAAAGGTTATTTTATTTACCTTACATTTGAGGTGATCTGTGAGTAGATAATGAACAGCTCGATAAGATCAGTTCATACACAAAAGTTTGTTCTTCTAAGCCCTGTGACAGTTACGTTCTGACAGCCCACAGTGAGTCAGGAGATGCAGTGTTAGAGAAAAAGGGATTTGACTTCTGGAAATCAACCTCTGAAGAACTGCCACCAGCTAGGTTTGAGATACCGCTTTAACTGTCACCTCTTACAGAACAAGAGGAGGCAAAGTGACTACAAGCTATAAATCATACAGTTCTGAAGTTACCACAGCTTAACAGCAAAAATCAGAAGGCACTGTAGGAGCACTAAATATTTAATAACCAACATCTTCAGCGTGTACATAGGCCTAAACATTTCAGTTTCTCTATTTCCTTCACTTCCTCCCTTTCTGATTCAGAAGAAAGCACTAGTCTGAGTGGATGAATCATGAAAGCAACACACTGTTCTCCAACAGTCTCAAGAGCCAAATACAACACTAAACCATTTTAAACCATATGTTTATATATAGGTCCAAACAATAGCTTAGAAATCAACACAGAAGGTGCTATCAACTCGTTGTGTACAAAAAGCAGTCATTATAGAGAAGCAGCAAATAGTTATACTTGCTCTTAATAGTCCAAGTAAGCACGGTCTGACTTCTAGACTTTGCTGATTACATGCAGCCAGTTTCAGTTACTCCATGTTGTATAAAGAAAAATCATGTTATTGTAACATGAGAGAATTAGAACTCTCAAGAGCACCCCAACTTTTTTTTTTGTACATGGTTTAAAAGAAAGGAACTGCCACTAAAGTCTAAATCAGCAGCACAGATTACCAGACCAGTGCTATTAAAATTGTCCTCAGGCAATAGGAAGAACAATTAAGTGGTACCAAAAATTGCACACCCTAAAAAATTTCTACTTCAGTCCTAGAGCAGATCAATAGCTTAAGCCACTTATGTATATCTCAATTTATTGCTTAAAGCGCATTTCAGCCAAGCCTTCCAAGTATGAAGAAGCTCCCTAATTAAAACTTAAGTTCTCTATCTGGAATCCCAGATCTTTAACATTAAAAGCAGAGATTGTGTTTTAAGATAGACATTTCAACTTTACAATGCTATGAGCAGAATTATACATATTCAAGGGGGGAAAAACACACACCACAACCAAAAGAATCCTATTTGATGTTTTAACTGCCAGCTCATGAGGTATTTCACTACTCTGCAGTTACAGAACTGCTTCAGAAGGAGTAAGGAAAGCTAGCTCTACCCAAAACTAGCAGTTCTCTACTAACTGTAAAATACTGCAGCAGTATTAATACTGCCTACTCACTGAAAGTCCAGAAATTAAAAATTTATCCAATTCTAACAGTAGATGCTTAAAGTTACTTAGGATGGTATGTTCAGAGTACTAGAAATGAGGAGAGACTAAAGTGACTGGACTATCTCAAAGTAGGAGGAAGCACTGCAAGAGTAATTTAAGTGCAATAATACTCAATTGTAACAAAAAAACACCAGAACACATCCTGCTGGGAACAAGATATATATAATCAGGATTTTCAAGCCCAAAGCAGGATATAAACAGATTGCAGTTTATATACTAGTACTCCAATCTTATCTCAGATTTAAAAAAACCTTCAGAGAATGAGCACCTGTGCATCTGTCCAAGGGGCATATAATTCGTTACTCAAGGACTATTAGGCTGTTTCTTAGCAACCTCTGCAAGCTCTAATCAAGTAAGACTAAGATTGTCATTTAGCCTTGAAATGCCTTGCCCCTTCCATCTAATACAGCATTCTAACTGCTATTGAGGAGCAAACTGCCATTTCAGCCACAGATAGAAATCCATGCTTACTGTGTGTTTCAGCTGAGAGTTCCTCTCAGTACTTGCTATCAGATGATCTTCATGTCAAATATGCTTTTTATTGATTGCTGTTTCAGATGCTAAATAAAGTGTAAAATAACCCTTAAAGTTTTGTCATTTTTATACAAAATAAAGGCTAACTAAACTCAGAAAGACCCTGTGAATCAAGTTTAATAAATGAGCATAAGCAATAGCCCGACTCTTAAACAAAAAGATTTTCACAATAGTAAAACATTCTCCAAATACAGCTGCAAGAAAAATGCATAATATCAAAAGCAGCGGTAGAGACATTCTAGGGAAATAGCAAGCACTTATCTTACAGAGCTAGAAGTTATTTAAATCTTCAGTGATGTTGAAACGTATCTACTATGTTGCACACACCTAAAACCAAGTATCTTTCAGCAAAACTCTAGCTATCAGACTTATTTTTTTTTGGTCTGGTTTAAGGAATCCAAATAATTGAAAAATCAACTCATCTGTTCAGTCCTAGCATAGCTTCCTTTCTAATCTGTAGTATCAACAGACATACAATGGTCTCAATCTTTAAGACTGCTGTCTTAAGCCAAGTTTTATAGAGGATTTTCCTTATACAGTAAGCAAAGGCACCAAAGTCTATGGTTAAGTCAGGGATGGCCACTCCTTGACTCCAGATGACCTACACAAGAGTCACCACACAGGTCTCCAGCCTTCTCACTCCCGACAGGTCTCCTGAGTGTACAAAGGGACAGCAGCAGCTCTTAGTAGCAGGTGCCCAACATGAGCTAGCACAGATGGTCTTAGCCATCCACACTGGTTCATTCCCCAAACCTGGGGCAGGGGAAGTAGTCAGGCTACACATCCACCTCCTGCTCACATGACAGCTAAACATGCAGCTCAAAAGCCATCTGCAGGATATGGCAAAGCATACTGCCAGTGGTCATCTCTAGCCAGAGACTGAATAATTTTAGACACCCACTAAGCAGAAGCCATAGCAGCTTTTAGCTAGAAAGCCCAAAGGTATATCAGAGCGCTGAAGAGGAATGGTGGAGTTACTGCCAAGCAACAGTGGCAACTACCCTTTGGGTAAGCATCTGGCTAAGCATTAAGGAGCCAGAGGCAATGCCAGTATACCCTTATATTCCTCACCCCCTTGAAGTAACCTCCCTCTTCCAAATTGCTTGTCCCAAGCTTCTTTCAGATCAGAGGATTAGCAGCTAGAACTGGCGAGGATCAAGGGCTAGTAAATTGATGTGCTAGTAGGAAAGTGACCCTCCCTTTGTAGTCTCCTCAGTAGGCTGAGCAGTCCTGAACTAGAGCAAGCAATGCAAATAGGACCCACCACAGGGTTGACAAAACACTGCCCTTGTTTTCAGAAGGGGAGGGAGGGAAGCTTTCAGGCACACAGTAATTTAAACCTTCTGCAGATGACTAAGTATACGATGCAATCATAGCTGCTTTATGAACTTAATAAAGTAGTTTCTAAAGTATGTTCACAGCATGTATTTCAGAGCCAACACTCACAACAAAGCAACACCTATGGGAAAAACAAGTGAAGAAGTCCAACTACACAGAAAGGATGAGTTCCACTCAGCTCACCTACACGTAGTAACTCGATGGTGTTGCTCAGAAGAGAGACCGGACAGCCACTGGCCCACAGGAATAGACAAAAAGTAGTAATTGTAAGAAGTTTTTAAAAAAAAAATCATTACATTTACTTTACACATCTGTCTCAAATACAATCCTTCTCATACAAGAAAAACTTTGTGGCAGCTGATTAATGACAAACAGATTAAAAATGCACCAAGCCCTTTTCAGCCTTTTTTTTTTTTTTACATCTTATTTTTTGCAGTTTTTATCCTGACAAACCATGAACTCTAACAGTAACTCGAAGCAAGCTGGAGTTGCACAAGGAATACTAGCAGTAGCAAGCACAGAAGGTAGTTTTTACAACACAAAGCTGTTCAACATCTACACCACACATTTCCTTGTACTTCACAGGATCTCTCAGAAAGTCTACAACACAGTGGAAACAGGGCCCAGTTAGACCAAACATCACAAGTCTGATATAAACACAACCAATTATGGTTTTACCACAACCAACTCTGCTCATAATAAACCTGATTGTTTAAGGTTAAAGCTTCAAGTAGCCATGTCTTCAGCAGACATTTCATATGCAGGCCTTTTTTTTTTTGAGAAAACAGCATTTGAAACATCTTCCAACAGTGCAAGGACAGCACTATGAAGCCTCCATCACACTCTGGTGGATCAAACATACTCTGTTTCTACCTCACTCTCTTCTCCAGCTCACATCCTCCATGTAAGAGTAATTCTGACTACTTTAATACCTATTCCATTTTCAGTCAAAGGTTTAATGCCCGCACCAGCTGCGTGGCTAAGAGTGTAGCATCTCACTATTAGGGTGGCTGGAGTACCTTCTGGAATAAAGATTAGAAAGTTGACAAGGTGTCCAGGAAAACCACTCTGGGTGGGTTATTTGTCTGAAAGTTTTGAGTTCAGCCTCAGTGTTTCCAATAAATAAGCAAGTGTTTATTTAAGGAAGCTTTCAAGGAGTATAAATAGAAGTGTTCTTTACTACCTGACCATCCCTGTGACATTCAAAAACCCTCCCTAACTTTAAGGTATAAAAGCTTAAATAGTTCACAGAATACTGTCCTCTGAGGCATATTTATTTCAAGAACATAAGAAATTCTAGATTTAATGACATCAATGTATGAAAGATTAAGAGTGCAAAGAACATTTCTGCTTAAAAGCAAAAGACAGATTTTCTATAGTTACATGAAACTTAAGTCTTTAGGCTTTCTATTCTGGGCAAGCTGCAAATAGTTGCTGGCACACACAGCATGCCAATAATAAATCCCTTTTTCAAAGAGTGGTTCTGAAGTACTCACCATTAAGGCCTTGATTCTTTTTTAGAGGTGACACCTGCAGCTGCTTTTGAAATCAACTGGAGTTGTCACTACCCAGCATTAGTAAAGTCAGTCACTAAAACATCACCCAATTATCTTCTTTCAGGAAAGTATAACAAAAACTGCAAGCTACTCTTTGCATTTGTGTAACTTGAAGCTAAAGGGATATAATTTATATAATAAATAATTCCCCCAACCTTAAACTTTCACTTTTGATGAAAAAAGCTTGAAGACAAATACAGTACTGAGCAGGTAAAAGCGTACGATTCCCCCTCAAGACTGAGAAAATACAAATCCATGTCTGCTGATCCACAGTACATCTGTCCGTGAATTGCTACAGGCAGGGGAAGGCTTTATGAGCACAAGGTCTGCAGGTGTTTTGTCAAAACACTAAACAGTTTGGCAGGCGAGTTACCACAGCAGACCTGTGGCCTACTGAGAAGGCAGTCAGTAAGGAAGTAGCAAGATCATGGCGAGCAGAGAAAAGTGGTCAAGTATTAAAAAGGAAGCTTTGTGCTATATGCAGAACCCTCCACCTAGGGAAAAAGAGTTAGGCTGCTGACAAATACGACATTAAACATTTATGTAGCTCATCAATATACAGCTATCAGCTACATTATTTTTTCCATGCTGTCTTCCTCTGCTAACAAGGGGTGATGTATGTCCATCATAATCCATCACTAACAGGTGAATTTCACATTTTGGCATAAGGTCTTGCTCTCACTTCTTATTCCCTGCCCTCAGGTCTTGCTTGGGACTGTGTGTTTACATGCACTTTCAAAGGGAGCTTCAGTGGAGCAAAGAACAGCTATTTGGAGCTAAAGCTTGCTGTTCATCACTTGATGTTTCATTTGTGAAATTCTGATCTTTGTGAGAGAAGCATCCTTACTGTTCCTCAGTCACAGCTTTGTGTAAGCATCTTTTTCAGTGCTAAATGGCCTAACGTTAACCCGCCTAATTTAAGTTTATCTGTCATGGATCGTCATTCAAGCCGACAGGATGCATGTTTACTCTATCAGGGAGCAAGAGGCAATCTAATCCAGGATATTTTCATTACAAAGCCTCAAGATCCTGATCAGAGTGTAGTGATGGCTGTGTTAAGACAGAAGGTAGGCCAACTGTAGATCTACCAGCCAAACAAAAATAGACAAGAATATTGCCTACAGTCAGGCTCTCCAGTTCCTTACAGGCACCAAGGATCCCAGATAACAAAGTTTCAAGGCTAGATGCCTTCCAGGGCCTAACCATCTTAGTTTTTCTCAACTAGAAGGATTGAGAGAGCTTAATACAGAATCCCGTACTGAGGTAGACAACATCTGAAAATGTCAAACAGATCACTGTACCCATTAAGTAATAAAAGCTATAACATCAAGTATTCCTGCTCAGGTTTTGGACAGGAAGGAGTTGCTTTCTAAGAAATTCAACATTTACTGCTGCAGCCAAACTATCCTCTCAACAGCTTTACATATTTGATGTTCATGCTCTTCTGTGTGTTTCAGATCAACACTGAACCCTTCCAGGCATCTGCATGAGACTCGCATGTGGATGAAACTCACACAGAGCCTGGATATTAAATTTATATCCTTTCACACATTTTTTAACAATACTTCAGAAGTTCAGAGAGAGGTGCTACAATTTTTTCCTATTTACAATATGATTAAGACCAGTGCTTACAAAACTCATGCATCAGTTGTCCACATTCTAGTAGGGAAGACACCCTTTACCCATGCAAGTTGCAAGGCCTGCCTGAACTACTAGGCCTTCTTCAGACAGATACACACGGTCCTAGTTAAACACCAAGGAAGAAGTGAAATTGCTTGTTTCTGCTACTTATCTCCAAGGCCCCAGACTGTGAGGTTCACCTGCGGAGTTCAGAGTACACTGTATTCCTACATATACTGCCAGTCACACTAGAATCTCAAAAACACAGGGGCCGAGGGGAGGGAGAAAATGATGCATGGTGTAGCACATGATTTCGACATCCACAACTAGTCTGAACAATTCCTCTATATGACTAATTAACTGAAGTAATGGATAGCATACCAATATTTATGGTGCAGGAAAAGCTGTGAATTCCCTGAGGGAAAGAACAGGGTGGAGGGAAAAACCACACACGCACAACTCCTTTTTATGCCTTCTTGCAAAGGAGTATGAAAAATGGTTCCACATAATCCATCCAGCAGAACACCTATAACTTTAAAACATCATTTTCAGAGCAGCCTTCATTTAAACCCAAATCTAAAATTCTGCGCTGACCTAACTGTTATTAATAAATATTGCTGTACAAGGTATTTCTGAAGCTTCAGTGTCTGAACAAACAGCTTTGTGCTAGAATAAAAAAAGCTCAAGACTAATAAACAATCAGAATCTATTCTTCAAAGCTACTTCACCCATTTCTCAGTTGTAAAGTTGCACATAAATTTTAATTGCATCATTTGTTTGTTAACAACCTCAAACAAGCATTAAGCTTCAAGTTTTACAGCAGGAGGCAAAGAAAAAAAGAAGTGAGGTAGGTGGGTGAAGACGACAGCTGTATTGTTCTAGCTGTTCCTCAGCCTCTCCCACTGCCAGATTTCTGTGGATGATGTATCCCAAGGTAGCAATTTTAAGAACTTTTTGGCAATATCCCAAGATCCTCTTGCAAATCAAGAGATCAGACTAATGATATTAAAAAAAGACAGGAAATCAGAATAAACTGGATAACTGACACTGTATCAAACAGTGGAAGTCACTGAACATCGGTACTGCAGGTTTAAAGAAGAGACACTTGCCCAAAATTTAAAGTAAATTTTTACAATGTAAATTAAAAAAAAATCAGTATAACAAAGCCAAGGCAGAAAACCCCACCTTCAAGATACTATTTCCCTTACAGCTACTGCTAGCTCAGAACACTGCAATATCTAACAGACATCAAGAAAACCTCCCTCGAGCCATTTATACATTAGTTAGTCGCCTCAAGTGAGGGAGTTATGATTCAGATGAGACTCAGTAAGAATTCCACATGTACCAATGCTGGCTTTCATTACAGTTGGTTTTCTCAATCTTAAAAACCCAGTCTAGAGCTACTGAAGTAAGTATTTTGCTCACTGCCAGCACCAATTCAACTTTGGTTCACAACTGAAAGACAATTTCTGATTCTCTTTAGTCCTGCCCCTTCCCAGCATATTCAATCAAGGAATATTATTTCACTACTGTTTCATAGCAAAAAAAAAGTTTGTATGAAAAGACTATGTCCACATTGCCTGTTTCTTGCTTGCAAACTCAAGAGGATATTATTTGAGAATAACTTTGAAATTATCCCAAGGAGTTCAAAACTAACACAGGTAACTCAATCTAATTCAAAAAACACTTGAGATAAACTAGCCCTACAATTAAGCCTCTCCTTGCAAAGTCTACACAGACTATGCACAGTTGCAAAGTTGTCATGTTCCCCATCAACAGACAGAGCATCCAGAGTTCAAGATGTAACTATAAAATACAGGAGGGACTTATTTCCATAAATGCATCCACAGACTGCAATACAGGGACTGTTTTTAAAAGTACAACTACTCCACAACTTATTTTTAGAATCAAGGGTGGGCAGGGAGAGTATTCAATAAACCTTCCAAAAATCAGCCAGCCACCCACAAAACTGCAGTGGCACTGTTTAACTAAATTACAGGCTACTCTGCAACAGCTGCAGAAAAAAAAAAAAAACACAACAGTGGAAAGAAAGATCAAATATGTCTTCTAAAATGCTGGAGGCAATGATTTAAAAAAAAAAAAAAACAACAAACTAGCAGCCAACACATTACTGTAAATGTGGGAGGCAATGATTAAAAAAAAAAAAAAAACAACAAACTAGCAGCCAACACATTACTGTATGCTAGAGACACTGTGGTAATTTACCTGCAAGAGGTAGGTCAAACAGGCCTTTCTTAGGACTTGACGAGCACAGAACAATATCCGGCAGCTGCAAAGGTAGGAATGTGCTTGTTCCAACAGAGGAAAGCCAAAGAAGGCTAGACTTAGGGACCTGAAAAAAAAAAAAAAACAACAAACTAGCAGCCAACACATTACTGTATGCTAGAGACACTGTGGTAATTTACCTGCAAGAGGTAGGTCAAACAGGCCTTTCTTAGGACTTGACGAGCACAGAACAATATCCGGCAGCTGCAAAGGTAGGAATGTGCTTGTTCCAACAGAGGAAAGCCAAAGAAGGCTAGACTTAGGGACCTGTATTGTAAGGATTATCAAACCCTCCTCTTGTTTCAAGCAGCAATACTAGAAACTTGCAAAACAAAAGTGTGAGTTAAGTTCCCTCTACTTCCTCATGCAGATAACAAAATCTGAGGTGCTAATGTTACCAAAATCTTCTACTGAAGACCTTATAATTTCATCATGCCTGTATTAAATAGTCAAGAGGAGAAAGGATCTTAATTTACCCTTTGATCTTATAATTTAAGAGCAGAGTTCCAAATACCCTGTTTTTATGGTACTGGCTATACCCGTTAACAGGAATCTTTCTAACTTCATCAGGCCACAGCACTAACAAATCAAAACGCCCCAACTTTGCAATCAGAATCTAAGTGCTTCTGTGCAGAGAAACTTATTGGTTGTACAGGTTTGTTTTTTTTAACCATCTCACTGGAGCAAAACCCCTACCTTCAAATAGCAGCCAGTTCTTAATTTGAGGCGCGCAAGCATCAGGTTGGAGGGTCCCTGGTAGCGCAGAAGGTGATTTATGGGGACTAGTTTCCTTTAGCACAAAACACAAGTGAGCAGCTGCGTCCCTGCCCATTCTTAGTAGCAGTTCTCCGACTAACAAAGATCCTGCGGGCTAAACATCTTCAGAAGTTGGTGAGGGCTGTTCAGCTGTTAGCGACCGGGTGCCCAACACAATCCGCAGGTACCGGGGTTTAAGATACCCATCTCCCTCCTGAGCTAGGGCATTGCACCATCCCCATTCCTCAGCGCCTCCCAACTTGCCAGCTTCCACCCCGTGGCCCACTTGGAAAGGCCAGGAGCAACAGCTGCGAAACTCCCTGCGGGATCCTACCTGCCTGCAGCCGGGCAGGAAGCCCGGCCTTTCCTCCCAGCGCCACTCGCCAGCCCACCCCAGCGCGGGCCCCCTCCGC
>NW_010270038.1:0-18552 GCF_000690775.1 Eurypyga helias | reverse complement strand
TGGCAGCTCAGAAAGCCAACCGTATTCTGATCTGCATCAGGAGAAGTATGTCCAGCAGGTCGAGGGAGGGGATTCTGCCCCTCTTCTCTGCTCTGGTGAGACCCCACCTGGAGTACTGTGTCCAGCTGTGGAACCCTCAACGTAAGAATGATATGACTGGTTGAAGCAACTCCAGAGGAGGCCACGAAGATGATCAGAGGGCTGGAGCACCTCTCCTATGATGAAAGGCTGAGAGAATTGGGCTTGTTTAGCCTGGAGAAGAGAAGGCTCTGGGGAGAGCTTACTGCAGTCTTCCAGTACCTGAAGGGGCCTACAAGGAAGTTGGCAGGAGTCTTTTTGCAAGGGCCTGTAGTCACAAGACAAGGGGTAACGGGTTTAAATTGAAAGTGGGGAGGTTTAGATTAGATATCAGGAAGAAGTTTTTCCCAGAGAGGGTGGTGAAGCACTGAAACAGGTTTCCCAGAGAAGCTGTGGATGCCCCATCCCTGTCTGTTTTCAAGGCCAGGCTGGACGAGGCTTTGAGCGTCCTGGTCTAGTGCAAGGTGTCCCTGCCCATGGCAGCGGGGGTTGGAACGAGATGATCTTTCAACCCAAACTGTTCTATGATTCTAAAAACTATTTTTAAAAAAATTCACTTTGAGTTTTTGACACTTACCTACTCATTAGTGAATAGTCTGTTCTTCCCACATAGACTTACAGAGATCAACGTATAAACGCTCATCATTCTAATTTCCTCTGTGCCTAAAGTTTAAATCCATCCATTTAAAGGTCTGGGAAGATAATACACCTTTTAGATGACATCTGATTTATGATTCTCCAATCAAGATGATTTTTATAAGAACTTTGAAGAAATGTGGCTTTAGGAGAAGTGGATTGCACAGTTACCAACATCCTCAAAAGAGTAAGACTGAAGCAAACTGCTGAATGGCTGAACCAAACAGCTATCAGCACTCTGTGTTACTTGTTCTGTGCTGCTTTACACAAACTGTGAATAATGAGAATGGCTGATATGTCATAAAACATGTAGATGTTATGATTAAAACTATAATGGATGTTGTACTTGGCAGATCCAATAATTCTTTTGCTCAGTTGGCTAAATAAGATCATGTTTGATTACTTCTGATTTGAACTTATCCATTTCCTTTAGAAATGCAGAAGTGTGAAGTGTGTGGTGTTTGTGTGGTGAATTAGGCACTAAATATATGAAATAGGAAAATGGTGAGGCTGGATCTAATAAGAAAATTTGGCCTGCACAGATGTCTAGCGTTCTTTGACATACTCTAAGCTACTTGAGAGGTTGCAGGGGTTGAACATGAAATCCTTTAAGATATGCAAGTGAACAGCTGGCTGTAAGACATCTCCAAAGGCACCAGAATTCATCTGTTGAATTAAGCTATGGCAATTTTCTTGACTAACTTTTAATTGACCATCATACCAATGAATATTATGTTAGGCTTTTGGCATTAGGTATTTGGCTCACATGTGGATACCTTCATGTTTGCATGTGTGGCTCTGTAAGACTGCCAAAGTGTTTGTAGATAAACAGCAATCAGAAGTCTGATCAGCTTCTTCAATAACTACATTGTGAATCACAAGCTAAAACTGTCTAGGGAGAGAAGCAGTACTAATGGGCACAGTAGAAATGGGAAAATATTTTTTCTTATGTGTGGCTGTGGAGAGTTATTTTATATTTTGTAGTCAGAGAAAAATCCTTGGGAACTTTCAGACAAATTTACCCTCACAGATCAATGTGCATTCAACTTTTGTTCCTGATGTGTTCTTTACTTCCCTTAAAAGTCTTCATATAGATCTCTTCTCATTTAGACATCACTATATAATGCATGCATTCCATGCAGTAGGTTCCATGCAGCAGGTCCCAGGGTGTGCTTCTCAATTCAGTATTAGGAAGGGAGAGATTAAGATGAATCCCTATTACCATGGATACTCACAACATGGCTTTTGAGTTAGTCTTAAAGCAAAGTGTAGTGTTTTGGAAAACAATGCCCTCAGCTCAATGGCTTGGCTGAGTTTTAATTGCCATGTCATGTTTTAGGACGTTATTCCAGTTTATCATTTGCAGCCTGCTCATATAGCTGGGATTCAGCCCCTGAGCAGCATATGCATGCATACTAACCCTACTTATGACATCTGTGATGAGCGGCAGCACATTCATCATGTGCTTGCCTGTGGTTCTGTGTCTAGCAGATGTATGCAAGTATTGCTGTGTGCAAGTTCACCCCAAGGAATATGGCATATATCAGGCTGTTTAGAAATTTTGTTGTAAATTTGTGATGTTGGTTTCTGTTTCTTTAACAGATGGTACTAGGCTGTTAGACAGTTGAAGCTGCATATGGGATTAGCAAAAACCTGCCATGCCGCCCATTGCTTCTTGAAGCTCTTAACTGTCAGGCCTTTGTAATTGCTTTCTCAAGCAATTGACAGGAGTGCCAAGGTACAGACTTTCTGACATACAATGATCCGTGATGCCATAAACTATATGACCATACATCATCTTGTCCTGAGGTCTGCAAATGAAGGTGCCAAGCTTTGCTTGAAATTAAAGCATGTGACAGAATTTTCTACTTATTCCCACTCTGTATAAATCAGTCATATGTATAAAGAAACAAAATCAGACATTAAAGGGATTAAGAAATATTAGAGGGGGATAAAATAACAAAATCAAATTCACCAAGGACAGTAGGTGTTTTTTTTTATTTTGTTTTGTTTTCTTCTGAGACATCTGGATGAGGAATAACTCGATGGTTTTAATCTGTTACTCCACCAGATACAGAGAGGAATCAAATTGCTATTCTTCTAGTTTGATTCTGGCTTTCCTAAAATAGTAAATTCTCAGACCTGTCATTATCAATGTTGAAAGTAAATTGCCTTGGAATTTATCTCTCTGTTAAAAAGATTTTTGTGGCCATTGTTTTCCACAAAGCTTTCTTCACAAATCATGTTAAACCTCTATAGAGTGTTTTCAGGGTTTCCATGATACCACTTTGCCAGAAAATTTAGAATGATTGTATTATTTAAATAAAAGCTAAGTTTACAGCTCTGATCTGTAGTGTGATTTTATTCATTCTCAGGAAACCAGTCACATTAAGATAAATATTTCCTGAAAAAGTAAAGGAAAACATTGCAACTTAACAACAAATATATTTATACACTAATAACAGTCTTCATAAATTGTACTACTTCACAAGCTCCAACAGCTTTGTGCAACTTCATTTTCTTTCTCACCACTCATGAGTGCAGAAGTATTGACTCAGGAAGTCAAGCAAATGCTGATTTTCTAATAAGTATTTTAATATGTAATAACCCCCAGCAAATTGTAAAAAACTGTAAGCAAGGAATGTACATTCAGTTCATGGTAGTAGGGATCTCATCACAGGTAGCCTTCCAAGCAATGTAGATGATCCTTTCATCTTCATAGTTGATCAGCTAGGAAGAAACATGGAAGTTCAGTGGTAGTTAAACTTCTTTTGATTCTTTCCATAAACCCTCCTGTAAGGTCCCCTGCAAAAGGATTTAGCTCTCTGTGAATTTTACTTTGTTTAATTAATGTTTTTCAGTAGATATAATGAAACATGCTTAGGCTGGTTTCCAGATATTCCTAAAACAAAGATTTTGTCAAAGTTTCTGTTCTCTTTGATAGTACTGGTGACAACTGTGAAAGGCTTCGGGGAAGATGGAAGTGATGAATGCTTGGTTGTGCTGTTTCTTCGCAACAGAGAAATGAGGAATTTGGAATGAATGTGTTGTAGATAAAGCCTACTAAAATCCATCTGAATTTGAGTCTTTTGACTCAGAATCAATTGGGAATTAACGTGACAAAGTGAACTTGACAGACTGTCAGTTGTTTAACAGTCCTTAGTTGAGAGTTAAAATTCATCAATCTCCTTCTGCAAGCTGGAAGTAGAGAATAATCTTATGACCATAAACTAGGAAGAAATGAAACAGAGAATACACATGAATAAAATTTGTGCAAGTCGGATTTCACTTTACTTATATGTAGAGGCTCTGTTCTTATAAAAAATAATAATTGTCTCCTGTCATTTAATATATGCTGGGGTAACCTGCCTGTTCTCCTGGTCACTGATAATTCAGTAACAGCTTGGCAGTTACCATTAGGAAAATGTTATGTTTAGTGGGTTTTTTTGGTTCCCCCTCCCATACATAGAAACAATATGGAAAAGAAAAGAGGAATGAGCTATTCATGGGGAAAAAAAAATCTAAGGGCAAGCTTAAAATTTGAAAGATTAATTTCCTGGTTTCCAAGATAAAAGCTCACATTTTTCTTTGTGGTTTGCAATTAAACAGCAGAGGATTGACTGGACCATGTAACACATGAAGTATCACTAATAAGAATTCAGGTCAGTCAGAATGACCTCACTTATGATTGAAATCTCTTGTCTTTCACCTTGCTAATACTTTTGACTTTCAACTATCTTATTTTTTTTCCCCTGTATGAAGTTTGCTTACTAATTTCACATAATATAATCTTGGCTGTTACTGACTGAACAGGTAAAAAACATGTGCCTTCTTCACATTTAAAAAAATAACCTTCTTTCTGCTACAGGAAACACTACATTGCCTTAAAACTATATACTTCCAAACATTCTTGATCATTACAGTAAATTCCACACTAGTCAATTCATGGACTTATGGTTGAGATCTCCATCAAAATATTAGTCAGGCAAAACTTAGATCAGATAATCTTTTAATAATAACATTAACAACAACAACAACAATAACAGTAATATGTGCAAGAAAGGAAATAAATTTTTGTTTGTAAATGTGGCATGTTGACCTTGACTACCCTACAGGTACCCACTAAGCTGCTTTATCACTATCCTTCCTCAACACAGGAGAATAAAATATGATAAAATCTTCTGGATCATGATAAGGAGAGTGAAATCAGTTACCAATTACCATCATGGGAAAACAGATTCAGTTTTGGAAAATTAATTTATTTTATTGCAAATTAACATCAGAATGGTTAATGACAAATAATACCAAATCTTAAAATACCTTCGTCCCACTCATATCTTCTTCCTAGGTTCAAGTTGACCTCCAAATTCTCTACCTCCTGCCCTCAAGAAGCACAGGTGAATGGGGTTGCAGTCAGCTCATTGTATGTTGTCTGTTGCTCTTTTCACACTCTTCACGTGCTCTAGTGTGGGGTCCCACCCATGGGAGACATTCCTCCATGGACTTCTCCAGTATGGGTTTTTCCCAGAGAATGCAGTCCTTTAAGAACTGCTCCAGTGTAGGTCCTTTCTATGGGGTGCAGCCCTTCAAGAACAGAATGCTTCAGCATGAGTCATCCATGGGGTCACAATTCCTGCCAGAAGCTTCCTCCAATGTGTGCTTTCAGCGAAGTCATAGCCTCCTTCAGGTGTACCCACCAGCTCTGGCATGGGGTACTCCATAGGCTGCAGATGGATTTTCTGCTCCACTGTAGACCTTGATGGGCTGCAGAGACACAGCCTGTCTCACCATGGTCTGCACTACTGACTGCCAGGGAATCTCTACTCTGGTGTGTGGAGCACCTTCTCCTCTTCTTCACTTACCTTGGTGTTTGCGTAGTTCTTTTGTCTCACATGTTCTCTCTCCTCTCTCCCAGCTTCTGTTGTGTAGTAGTTTTCCCCCCTTGAAAAGTTATCACAGAGGTGCTACCAGTTTCACTGATTGAGTCAGCTTTAGCCAGCAGCAGATCTGTGCGAGACAGCTGGAACTGGCACTGTTGGACATGACAGCAGCTTCTGGTGCCTTCTTACAGTAACTGCTTGGACAGCCCCTCCCTCCCTTCACCTCATTACCAAAATCTTGCCATGTAAACACAGTACAGTAAAAACGTAGGGTGCTTCAGGCCCCGAAATCAGAAATAGACAGAATATTTATGTGTGTATATATATATATTTAGTCACTTTAGCAAGGTTCTGTAAAATATAATTATGTATTTTTTACTGACAAACAAACAGGGAACTAAAATTTGAAATGTGCTGTAGTGGTTTTCACTGGAAACTTGAAACTGCTGTTATACTTTATAAGAATATATTTTAGCCTAAATTAAACTTTTACAACTTTCTGAAACTGGGTAAGTTTTGGTCTGAAACTTGATTGAATTGGTCATGAAAGTTTCAATGAATTACAGTGGAACAGAATCTCTGGGCATAGTTTATCTTATTGTTGGCAAACATTAGAATCTGAAGATAATATTGTTTGCATCAGCAAAAATCACAGACTAATTAATTAAAAATAACAACATTGCATGGATTTAAATTTGCAAGCTCAATCTATTTGCCTGATTTGCTTAAGATGTGCATTTGTCATTGCTGACAATATTCTAGGTCTTTTAGTCTGGGGTTTTCTCAGTTTTGTTGCAAATTGTTTATGTTTTGAACAAAGTGTTCTGCTGATGATTTCAAAATTATTTTCCTGAGCTGATGGACCTTTGCTAATTCATTATAGCTTTTAGTTATAATAAGCAATGAAATGCCAGGTGATAGAAATTTTGCAGTTGGAATATTCTTGTATTATCAAGACTAACTGCTATAATATGGTAAAAGATGTTAGATTGCAGCAATTGCATATCACTAAAATACATTTACAGCAGCTACTGCTGAGAGACTAAAATTGCAATGCATGTTTTCATATTATTTTTTTCTAAACACGCTACTTCTGAAATATCTAAAATGTTAGCATTTCTGACAAAATGATTCCCTCTTGGTTATAAATAAATACATATATTCTATTTTCTTAAATATAGGAGCTTGAGTACAAATGTAAAAACAATTTTCAGAGAAAGGATCATAATTCAGAAAAGTGAAAATAAAATAATTTTTCAAGACAGCTACATTTCTGGTGACTCCTGGAAGAATATCTGTTAAGTTCTCAAAAAATCACAAATTTGAGTCATCAGCAAATATCAACAGATTGTATTCAGAAAAGGTTGTTCTGAAACTACTACCTAGACAGTATTTTGTTTATTAAAATAAGACAATGTTATCAGTTTCTCAGTTACTGTTTCTGAATAATTTGTTCTTTCTTTCTTCTTACTTTTCTAGCCAATAACATTTTGATCAGTTCTTATAATGAAGTTTTCTTGATTAAGAAATGACTTGGCATTGTTTATATTACAAAACCAGAGACTATAATAATAATTTTTCATAACGGAGCATTATTTGAGACTTCAGGGTCATAGATCATGAATTCCAGTGACTGACTAAATTACAGAGAAATATGCAACAGGCTTATCTCATTGCAGTATACATTTTGGATAAAATTCCATCTGGCATATGGTTCCAGCAATTCCCAGCTGGTGCATGGTCCATTGCACAGTCTACAGCAGCCCCTGGTGGGTTAACACTGGGCAGCAAATCAAAAATCTGCTTCTGGTATTCTAACATACACTCAGCTGCTGAAATTCAATGCATCAAAAGCTGTGTGAGTAAGACTCAAAGTTCAGTGGTAATAAGGATGAAAAAATAGTTGCATGAAAGGCACAAAAATATTCATGCTGTCTAACTGGGAAATTAATCTGTCCTTTACAATCAGAAATTTAGATCAATTCTGGAGTAAGCATTAAGGATGGTAGTGAAGAGTTTTACAGTAACTTAAGGACACAAACATTAACCTCTTGCTTTGCCACAGCTTCCTCCTTAACACCTTAGCAAAATGAATGAAGGATGATGGGCAAGGGGCAGAGATGTAGGAAGCAAAGCTTAACTGCATCGATTGGATAAAGGCTGCCCACATACCCATATTTATTTCTATATTCTTCATGCACTTAATGGGTAGCAATACTGAGGGATGTTTTACTGTTGCGGACTTACTACATGATATGGAAGACTGAATAACCTCCTTCAGAATTTTAGGAACAAAAGGGAAGAAGTAAAATCCAAAACCTGAAAGTGCAAATAGTGTGTTAATGTAGTTCAGGTCTCTCTCAATTTTAAGAAAAATATATCTCTCTGTGAATACAGACACCTGCAATAAGATTTTTTTTTTATAGATTCTTATATGGTTTTGTGTGATGACAATGCCTGTCTTAAACTTCAGTTTCATCAGGAAAATAAAATTGAGGCCTTTTGCTTGAAACAATTCCCTCTTTATAGATTTCTAAAAATGTAATAGTCAAAAGGAGAAAAATAAGTTCTGTGCATCTGCTTCAATTAAGAATTGTGTGGTGCTGAAGTACAAGCAAGCATTCCAGGCCTACTGATATTATTGGTTTCCTTACCATAATTAGTAACTTTGGAATAGAAGATGTATATTTGTCCGTGGGCATTTTTCCTATGATAAATACTAAGACATTGTTAAAGCCTAAGAAAACTATGTTTCCTGAAAAGAAAATGTGGAAGATAACAAGTTGACAAACTTTATAATGAGACAAACTTTTATATTGTACTTATTGCTCATTAATTTCTATTACATCTGTGGCTATTACATGAATTATTACTACCTGATAACATTAATTAAGGGATTTTCTAAATGTATAAGATAAAGGTAAATTTTACATTACAAGGATTATTTACTGTCAGATTTATAGTTGTAGAACACTGCAAGCAACTGGGTATACATGATATTCTACATTAAAAATATTTCACATAAAGGCAAAATAAGAGCAGAAAAAATATTCTCCACAAAATATCAACAACACGACTTAAGGGATTGTTTGGCATGTTTTTATTTACCATTTCAGAATTCAGTGTAGGAAATGGAAATAATTTTTTTTTTCTCATTTTGGAATGGTTCAAGTAGCATAGGAAAAAAAAAAAAGATGCTTTATTTGAAAGATTCTCCTACAGAAAATGGGTTGCTGGTTGTTGTTGATTTATTTTAATTAATTTTTAAACCGCATAGGCAATATCCCTCTAAATGCTTAGTGTATATTAGGTGTTTTATTTTCTGTTCAGTTGCACATGGTTCTAAATATATTATAAAGATGTAATGAAAGAATTATTTTTATTTTAGTTACTGTTAAATAGTGATAGTAATTCCCAGTCGAAATTCGTTATCTGCACTTTCGTCTTTTACCTCCATGGAGTACACAACCTGTCCCCCTTATCTGGCTATGCATTCTCCTGCCTTTTATTCATCCATCTACAAGCAAGCAGTATTTTTAATCTATTCACAAATGTAAACCAAATGCTGCCTTACCAAATAAAAAAATACAAGTTTGCAAGCATTCTCCAAAGTGTGTTACTTACGTTTTTAAACCCAGCATGTGGCTGATTAGCCCACCACATTTAAACCTGAGGAAGCAAACCAGAAAAAAACCCAAGGATTATCTTTGCTCTGGCTTCACAAACAGCTGAGTAAGACAAAGAAGTGCACCAGGAACACAGACTTACTCACATCCCTGTGAGTGGGTGTTAATACCAAATATTTCAATATCTTTTTTTTTTTTTTTTTTTTGCCTTCACTCCAGGAAAATGTATACATGACTTATTCAAAAAGGCTTCTAGAAGTTGTTTGGTTGTGGTAGGTGGTTGTTGCTATTTTATGAAGTAAATCCAAATTTAACTTAATTACACACAAAATATCTAAAATTTTCATTTCTCTATTGGGTATTATTTATAGCATCATGGTAACGTGGTTGTGGAAGACTAAACTTCTGGTATTTGAAACCACATGAACTCTCCACATGCAGTCTGGCACTAACTGTCCATCTCTACAGCAAGAAAAGTACTTTCCTTTTTCTTAATCATCCATTTCTAACTCCTTGATCTGCCAGGGACCAACTTGTTTTCTTCTAAACTATGTCTTTGCTTTTGCTCCTGGTGTGAGAGTGAACTCACATGCAGTGCACAGAGGGTCTCAGGCCAGGTTTGTTGAAGTAGCTCTAAATAAACAGTGTGTCTGACATGGTGGGGCAGAAAGTCGTTAGAAGTGTGAGCTGGAGAGTCTAGCAGCTGTGGCAGGGCATGGCAAGCATCACTTGTGCCCTGCATACACCTCTACACTGAGTCTGGGCAAGCATGGTTTCTCTTGCATAGCCACAGAATTATCCACACTGTTTTCACTCCTAGAAAACCAGAACTTTACGTAATTTATTGAGTAAAACTAGAATGCTCTGAAGTAATTAGATTTACATTCTTGATTCAGTGTAGCTATGATTAAGAGATGAAAGCCCAATATAGCTATCATAGAATTAGAATATACAGTACTTTCTTGCTCAAGTGTTCAGATGCTACTGCAAGAAATGCACCAGAACAAGGGACAAAATTAGAACTGTGATAAAAGACCCAATTCTCTATCCCAGGTAGTTAGCTGAGATAAGGTGGGAAGGCATTTCTCTATATAGAGAAGTGAAACATCCTCCTATTGCTTAAAAAAATTAACATAACTGGAGAAATGGTGTAACATTGACAAAATGAAGTCAATATTTCTAAATGTTTTCCCCTTTTATTTAAAAAAAAACTTCACCTAATAATAATAATAAAATATCCCTTTGGTTAGTCCCAATGTGTTTATTAAATTAAAAATATCTGTGAACAAGAGTTACTGAAGTATTATGAAAGTCAACTACTTCTATTACATTGATATTTTACTTCTTATTTGAAATGTTCTAGTTGCCACATACAACGTTAATACTAAAAGAGAACAAAACAATGACTCTCTGGTTAGCAGATTGTTGTCATGTTTCCATTTAGCAGATTAGAAGCCTTTGTATAAAATAAAACCTTTTATTTTTTTTTTTTTAGTTTCTTATGGTAGTGACTTTTGCAAATGCGGAAAGAAATTTAATTTCTTCTTAGTCATCCAAAAAGTGATTTTAAGAGATCCTGTTTATGTCAACAGGACTTGAAAAACAATTGTTTCGTGCTGCAGTATTTTGTATTGCCTTTAAAGCCTGTACATACTCCCTGAAAGTAGCTCACTCTGAGTATATGGCACAGATTGCATTTCTAACCAATCACATTCTCACTGGGTAAAATGATACTTCTCTATGTCCTTTATGTAGAAGATGGAAGAAATCCAGTTACTTAAAACCAAACACAACTATCAGTATTACTTATTATGTACTACACATTTAGGACAGCAGCAGATTATATCTTGTACTCCTATTTTCATCCTTTTTAAAAATACCTAACACTACTACAGTTCACTTGCTTACTTATGTAATTCAGAAATACATATCACTTACACACTAGAGAATTAGTGTGTCTTACTTATCCATCGCAGTTAATAAATCTAGTAATATATTTTCCAGTTTGTATATTGTAATTCTGGATTATAGGTACTTTATTGGAATATACAAAAGTAATCCATGTACCTGTTGTAATAATCAGTGCTGATTTATTAATCACAGCGTTTTTATAAATTAGTCTACTTACATTTAGAAAAAAAATTTCAAGACCTGTGTAAGTACATTTTAGTCAAAGTGAAACAAAAAGCTGTAATACAAAATGCTTCTTGCCTGTTTATATAAACATTAGACTTCAATATTTTTTAAATAAAGACAACATCTAAGTATATTTTTTAAAATATTCAAATATACTTAAAGGTTTTTTTTTCTTGTTGTTTTTTATTCTATTCCATGACAACAAATGTTGATGGGTTGAAAATTATTAGCTTCCCCCCCAAAAGGATGGCCACTCTAAACCAAATAAGGCAGATGTACCTAAATTAAACTACTTATTTCAGATCAATTATCTCATCATTTTAGTCTTAATTTGTGTTAATGGACAGGTATTTTTTTACTGTGTGTTGACTATTTGCTATTTATAGTGAACACATTTGATGGCTCGGTGGGGATATCATGAATAAAAAACACTGAACCACATATAAATAAAATTGATTTTTTTTCTCCAAAATATACCCTCTGTATACCAGATATTTATTTACATAATAAATAATCATTGTTAGCTTTTAAATAAATAATTATATTTCTAGTTATGAAGTGGTGGGTTTATAACCAAATGAGGCACCCACTGCAGAAGACAAATATTTGCAAACACAGGAATTGTATTGTTTGAATGTATAAAGTATTGAACAGATTACTGAATGCTGTTTTCATTATTTTGTTGCATAAAGTATTATGTTATTTTCAGTTACAGTAAGAATTTGTAGGAAACACCTTTTGCTAGATGAAAAGTGATGGGTTTTGGTGAAGGTACATTCCAGGTATTTTATGTTGAAGTAGTTTCACTCTATGAAAGTTCCTCTTTTGTCACTGTAAACTTTCATGGCATTATTTATATTCAAGATGATTCAGTGTGTGTATAGATTCTATATACTTCAACTACGTTATATATCCATCAAAGTCTAAACCTACCACAAGATTTAAGATTTCCATAAAAAACATTCTGAATTACAGCATCTTGTGTATTCTGTCAAATCAATATTTTATATCCAATCCCAAGACCTGACACACTTTCAGGTACAGAAATGTAGCACATGCTTCTGCTGCCATTCAGAAGGACCTTGACAGGCTGGTGATATGGATCAACAGGAACCTCATGAAGTTCAACAAATGGAACAGCAAAGTCCTGCCTCTGGAGAAGAATAAACCCATATGCCCATACACGTTGATGGCTAACTAACTGAAAAGCATCTTGGAAGAAAAGGGTCTGGAGGTCCTAGTGGACACGAAGTTGAACATGACCCTGCAATACGTCCTTGCAGCAAAGAAGGCCAACAGCATCCTTGCTGCATTAGAATGAATGTTGCTAGCCAGTCAAGGGAGGTGATCTTTAACCTCTGTGCAACACTGGTGAGATACACCTGGAGTGCTGCATCCAGTTATGGGCTACCAGGTATGAGAGACATGGACATACAGAAATGAGTCCAGCAAATCCATTAAGATGACTAAAGGCTTGGGTCATCTGTCTTAGAGGTCGAGGCTAAGAGAGATGGGAGAGTCTAGAGGAGAGAAGGCTTAGTGGGATCTTATCAATATGAATGAATATTGAATATCTGATGAGGGGAATAAAGAAAATTGAGACTTTTCTCAGAGATATGTAGTGAAGGGACAAGAGGTAAAGGGCACCAACTGAAACACAGGAAATTAATTTATCCATTCAAAAATTCTTTTTAATGGAGTGAGAATAGTCTAACACTGAAACATTACCAAAAGAGGATGTGGCAACTCCATTCCTGGAGGTATTTGAGACCTGACTTGTCACAGCCGTGAGTGACCTGATGTACTTGACCTTGCTATGAGCAGAGGAGTTGCATTAAGGGATCTTCAGAGGTCAATCCCAGCTTCAGCTGTTCTGTAATTCTAGGAAATTTCTTTTTTATTTTTAAGTAATAAGTAGTGATTTCTTTATTTCCCTTGCTTATTTGATTGTCCCTGAACATATTTTCATGTGATGGTATTTTTTCCTAATATTTTCCAGTTTCATTAACAATTTCACCTCTACATAATGATTTTTTTAGACATCTGATTCCATAAATCATTTTCATAGAGAATTTTTTGTTTAAACTAAGCAGTCACTCTAGTGTGATTGATCCAAGCAAGCATCACTTTTCCCATTTCACTGAGGAATTTTTCTGAATTTAAACCCCTGTTCTCTTTAGCTGAACTGGCAAACACTAGACTGGTGTATTAACCTTTCCTGAATCTGCTTATATGAGATGTAGAATGGATCAATATATTAATATTGGAACCTTCTGATATTTGAGTTTCATTCTTCTGATTTTTAAGTAACAAGTTCATAGTAAATTAGGAATGTGTAATTTCACCTAACTATTCACTTTGATATAAAATGCCCAAAATTTCATGATTCACATTCTAGCATTCTTTTTTTTTTTTTTAATTACTTGGCATCAGAATGTTACCGAAAGAAGTGCTTGAGAAGTTTCCACTGCATTTTTGTGTAGCTATTATCTTCTTGATGCACTAAAAGCGTAATTCACAGTAATATATAAGTACTTGATAGCCAGTATCTTGTACCATTTCAAACATTTGTGCGAACGTTTTATTTTCAGATCATTGGGGTGGGACCCTACATAGATATAAAATAACATTTGTTTGTTTTTCAGTTATTTTTGAGCTGGATCAGTTCCCGAGTCCATTTCACTACAGAGTCAGTAGTGTGCCAGTTTCAAATACATGTGCCAGTTTAAGCTTTACTGGTGCCTAATAACTTACAAAGTTCTTACCTGATGCTTTAACAGTGAGTTGTCTCAAATCTGTAAAACAATGGTGCTTTACATACAGACATAGATGCAAATAGATTCTCCAGAAGGTGTGGTTTGAATGCATATAAAAAAGATATGCAATATTAGGGAACATGGAAAAAATAACAACCTGACATCTCAGCTTCATAGAAAACTCATCGGAAAATTAATGATTCTACTTTATAGAATGTCCTGAAGCAGAATGCAATGTACAGATCATTGAGTCATACACCGAACAGTAAGAAGACAAAATCTTACATAGCAGATCTTTCTGAATGAAAGAGTCATCTGACTTAACTTGTATCAAAATGCATAATGATGAAAGGGACAAATTAAGGTTATTCAAGCAACTTTACTGCTGCTTCTCTAACACAATTCTTTGTGTACAATATTTTTTTTCAAAGTGTAATACTAACCGGTCTTGTTCTGCCCATATACATATTTTTTTTCAAAGTGTAATACTAGTCAAAGTGTAATAAGTCTTGTTCTGCCCATATATATTTTGATACCTTTAGTTGTAATAACTATGGGACACCTTCAGCATATTTCTGCCCTGTTCAGATTGCAGGTATGCTAATAACGTAAAAGAAAACAAAATCAAATCTCCATGACAAATTAATGTTCTGTGAAACCCATAAGGCTGTAACTAATGATTCTGAAAGGCTTATTATAATTTAAATCATATTAACAATTAGTAATATCTACAGTTAAAATTTAATGCTATGGCTTTAGGGCTGTAGCACAGATGTACAGCTATTGATATATTATTAAAACGACTTAATTACAAAAAGTTTGAATGCAAATTATTATTTTTTTATTGTTGTTGGCAGTGTGGGGTTTGTTAGTGTAAAGATGAAAGATAAGGAATAGAAATGCAAAACTAAGGCATACAGTGGAGCTTGAGACTTACTACTGTCTTTTTATTTTCCTGTTTTAAAAATAAATATTTTTATTCCTGTTGTGTAACATAGCCAGTGTATTAAAAGAAAACCAATTTCAGGCGTGCTGGGAATGTCTGAGTGAATTAGTGTAGTTCAAGTATTTATCATGTACATTTCTGCACATATCACAAAAATCACTGAGTTAAAGAGACCAATGACATTAGACATGGGGAACTATTGTTCCTTCTAGCATTTTGAAAATTCACTAAATGATTAGAAGGAAGACTATGATAATTTTTCTGTAAATACCCCATTGCCTGTAGATTGACCAGGTTGATAAATTTAAAAAAAGAAAAAAAAAAATTGAAATTTATCCTAAACTAGTAAGTAGGATTTGCTTTTCATGTCCTATTTTTTTTTCAGATAAAATTCACATTCAGAGGAACATTGCTTAAAGAGTTTTCACTGTAAATAGCATTAACTACAGCCACAAGGCCTAACAAAATTTTTAAAAAACATTTGTACTCATTCTTTTAAAAATTTTTACACGAAACACCATATTCTCTTACACTTTATTACTTAATTATCCATTTATTTATAATGTAGGTATAATGAAAATATTTAGATATTATTTAATTAGTCATGTGGTTATTGCAAGCATATAGTCATTATAAGACAGTCATGTGATAAGGTTGATTTGTCTGTCGACTAAAAAAATCTGATGGTTGGAGAAGCTGAACTTTGCAGAAATAAGTTGTTATTGTTCAGAAGAGAATGACTCCTTCTTCCTAAAGCACAGACCTATTGGTTTTGGGGGTTTTGTTTGTTTGGTTGGTTGGTTTGTTTTTTGATTGTTTGCTTGTTTGTTTTTTCCCCACAGTAGAGACAAAGAGGAAATGGATTTAAGAATTTATATGCTGAAAAGTAACAAAAGAAATAGGTCTATACAGTTTTTTTTATAGTTAAGCAGGAGTTTATTTGTTTCATTGGTTCGTTTGTTTGTTCTGTTTTGCTCTTTTATTTGCTTTCCTACCTTTAGGTTCTTCCTTTAGTTTTAAATTTTGTTTATTAAATATTTCTTGCTATGATGCTCAGTAGAGTTTTGTGTTGGATTTACTTCCTTTTGGTAAAACCAACTTTAACAGTGATCTAATTCTTAAGGAGGAGTTTACCATTGCTGAAACAGAAAATTATGTAATCTATAATGTATATATAAAATGTTTAAATGTCTAGTTCAGCATGGCAAATACATCATAGAATACATACATCATAAATGTTACCATTAGTATAATGAGTATATTAGAAATGAACATTAGCTAGGAGGCTGATTTATAATTTTCTGAAATAAATTAAATAGAATTTCTAACTTTCTTTTTCTCTTTTTGCATTGTCTTTTATTTTGTTTTGAAAGAACAGTGATGTGAAACATTTCAGTTATCTTATCATTGCCTTTAAGAAAATGCATTGCTTGACCTTTTTCTCAGTAGTTTGTTACTTATGATCATGAACCCTCTAGAAGCTTGTAAAATGTTATTCTTGAGGAAAGTAAACAAAGATATAACCATTAAGTTGGGTCTAAAGCTTAATCTGTTGGCACTGTGTAATCCGTATTTTAAAATTAAAATCTGATGAAAAAGCTGGACCATAATGAATGTATTTTTAAAATTTTCTGAATAGCAGGGATGTCAATAGTAGGATTTTGATTTAGTGGCTCAGAAATAGATCTCTCTTGCTATCTTAGGCACTGTGAGATCTCCCTATTGCTCCAACCATACTGTAAGTCATGTGTGGAAAAGTGAAGGAACCTTAAAAGGCACTAAAAGGGGGACAAAATAAAAAAAAATAATAGTAATAAAAACCCAAACAGAAAAAACCCACCACCACCAAACTTGTGAGTTGAGATAAAAACAGTTTGATTGGACAGCAAAGGGAGGGGGTATAATAAAGATAATATTACTGATTAAGGAATATACAAAACCAACTGCTGCACAGCACAACAATTACTCATCACGTAATGATCAATAGCCTGTCCCCAAGCAACAGTATGCCCCAGCCAATTACCCTCAGCTTATATACTGAGTATGATACCCTGTAGTATGAAATATCCCTTTGGTCAGTATGGGTCATAGAATGGTTTGGGTTTGAAGAGAGCATAAAGATCATCTATTTCCAATCTCTCTGCCATGGGCAGGGACCCCTTCCACTAGACCAGGTTGCTCAAAGCCTCATCTAGCCTAGCCTTGAACATTTCCAGGGATGGGACATCCACCACTTCCCTGGACATCCTGTTCCAGTGCCTCACCACCCTCTCCGTGAAGAAATTCTTCCTGATATCTAATCTAAATCTTCCCCCTTCCAATTTAAAGCCATTTCCTCTTGTCCTGTCACTACCTGTGTTTGTAAAAAGTCCCCTTCCAGCATTCTTGTAGGCTCCTGTTGTGATTTAACTTTGGCTAGCAATTAAGTATGACACAGTCACTTCCTCACCTCCTCCCTTCTTTATGCGGAGGAGAAGAATTGGAGGAAGACAACAAACCTCGTGGATTGAGATAAGAACTATTTAATAACTTAATATGAATGAATATTTTAGTGATACTACTAATACTAACAATAGTACTAGTAAAAAGTAATTAAAATAATAGAAAATAAAACCTATGATACAGTTGATCACCATCCACCGACTGATGCCCAACAAAGTCCAAAGTAGCGAGAGCCAGAGCCTGAGAGAGATTGCAGCAGAGTCTGGGTGAGTTCCAGGAGCAACAGCACGATCAGGAAAGACAACTGACCCACCAACTTACTAACAAACAAAAAAACCAACAAACAAACACACAAGGAAGTAAATGAGCTATAGGGCCCTGGCCCAATCCTGTCTTATATACTGGGCATGATTTGCTATGGAATTAAATACTCCCTTGGTTCATTTGGATTAGTGGTTGGAATTGTAAAATGACTGGGAACCTCCCCCAGTCACTCTGAACTTTCAAATACGATTAGAAGAGGATTCACAAACACCAGCAATTTCCCTCAGCACACAGGGGTGCATCCCATGCTATGATCCCATAGTTCTGTGTATGTCATTTTTTTTAAATATTTTGAAACCTGCTCCTCCAATGACAATGAATTTCCCTTTCTCCAGACTGTCTTTCTGCTCCCAGAGACCTGGGATTCCTGAAGTCCAGTCTTTCCATTGAAGACTGAGATGAAGAAGGCTTTCAATACTTCAGTCTTCCCCATGTCCTTTGTGATCAATGGAGAAGTTTCGAAGAATGGAAGGGTGAAGAATTCACAACCATTATCTTAAAATGCAATAATAGGCAAGCTCCTTTTGGATTTACAGAACTAGGAAGTCCATCTCAGATGAAGTGATTTTAAAACAGTAGGTGATTTCTTCTGGAAGATGAAAACCATGCTTAAATCATAAAGAAGGACAATATTTATCAGAGACAGCTTAAGACTGGAGTGAATCTTTCAAGGTATGTTTGTAACTTCAATACAGAATAGTCTGCTGAACATGAGCCAGCAGCGTGCG
>NW_010270037.1:21053-30456 GCF_000690775.1 Eurypyga helias | reverse complement strand
TCCAGGAGCCGGTATTTCCGCAGCCGCTGCTCAGACCGCTCTTTGTCCGCGTTGTCTCAGCCCGGTGGCCGTGCGAGGTGAGGCTGCGAGGAAGTTGGCCCGGGCAGGCCTCGTGGTTGGCTTCTGCAGAACCCTCTGATGCCCGTCGGGGGCTACATAAACGCTCGTTTGTACGTTGATTAGCGTGGCGCTTAGCTGGAGTCTTAAGAGCTTGAAGAGAGGGACTGAGGTATTTGGGAACATTTTGGAATAACCACGGACAGGGATGTTGATGACTTCAGTTACTTGGCGTGAGTCAAAGAGAGTCTCGGGCTCGTAACGCTGTCCTGTCAGCTCCCTTGCACTTCTTGTCCAGATTTTTCTGTTGCTTTTTTCATGTTCAGTTTATTTTATGTCAGCTTGCTCTGCTTTTATGCTTGGGTAGATTGTTTGTAGACAGCACATCATGAGGAAGAATCTTTGAAGCCTTGTCAGCTTAGCTAGGGACAAGTGATTCTCTTGATGCTTTAAAACACGCATAGGTGAGCTGGCTTTGGGGATGGGTGCGTGCGTCAGATTTAGGATCCTCCCTTTGCATTTGTGAGGGTGGAGAGGTACAACTCAAGTAACGTGGCAGAAGGGGTGGTGTTTCCCTTTACTGCCATACAACCTTATTATTTAGATATCGCTGTTGTTGAAGTTATGTGCCAGCTCTGACTCTTAGGACGGTTTGTTTGTCCAAATGACTTCAGGTTCCTTGCATAACTGATGCAGGGACAGCTTAATGCGTGTTTTTATTTTGAGAGGGTTTGATGTTTTGCCAAAACATGATACTTAAAAAAACCCCAACAAATTAATAGGCTGCTGTGAAAACACTGGAATTGAGTGGCAATAGACATGGCTGTTGGGACCTGTCTATGGATTAGAGTCTGTGGGCATTAGTTGGTGTTTGCTGTCTATGTTTGTGGATAAAATTTAGCCTTAAGGAGGGGGAAAACTTCCATATGGTTTTTACTGTCTGGGCTTTAAGTCATAGAAGTCTGCTCTCTGCTTGTTTCTTGTCGTTCTTTGGGACTCAAAAAATGTAGGAGGAGAGGGACTGCAGATCAGTGTGGCAAAAAGTAGCTTCAGAAAGGGTTGGTGTCGTCTGGTGGGAGTGTTTTTTGCAAAATCTAATGTGTTAGATTGCCGTGCTTGTCAGTCATTTGACTAGTGGTCAAAAGTAGCGGAATCATTAGTTACAGCTCTCTTGTCTTCAATACAGTATGATATGCTAGCAGACACCACTGGTCTGATAGATTCCAAAGAGACTTTTTTGTTTTCGTTTCTATGGAAGTGATTCCATCCCCCTATCCTAAAAGTGTGCTTCTTGCAATATTACTGAATCATCACTGTGTTCTGGTTGCAGTCAGATAATACCAGACTAAAATAGCACAGAATCTGAGAAGACTGAGCTGCTGGTGTAGGTGTATGTGCTGGCAGTTCTTGAATTCCTTATTTCTCAAGTACTCTCCAGATGACTAAGTGTTTTCAAGGCTGTGCACCTCCTTTCCATGAATTGCCATTCACTGTTAATACATGGGGAATCTGATTTGGAGCACATTATGTTACAGGGAATGAAATACTTGGCAAGTACATTATTTTTTATGAACTAGGAGGTAGGACTTTTTTGATAGTGCCATTTTGTCAGTTTGTGTGTGAAACCTTGAGAGAGTGTTTAGGGAGTATCTTTTCTAAGAGTGTCTTAAAAAATTTCTTAAAAAGCTTCTGCCTTAGAATATGAATTTGTTACTGATGTGCCTGAAGAACTTCTCTGTGAGAGTTTGCAAGCTGGAGGACGAGCTTAGTCCAGGCGGTTGAAAGGTTTTCTGCTATCTCACTCTCCAGAATCCTTGAGTGGCTCTCTGGTAGTTTCACAGCACAAGGTGATGGATGGCTAGAGCATCCCTTCCACTACATCTCCCCTTTTTCCACCAGCATCCACCACGTACAAGATCTTACATTTCTGTGCTGTGCGCCAGGTAAAGGAACTGATCTGGGCTAAGATCACCTGGCACAAAGATGTTGGGTTCCTTTTCAGGTTATAACCATTGAGCAGCGTGGGTGTTCAGACAGCTGTTTTGGCCCAACCGATGAAGCGGTGCAGTGAAACGAGCAGCTGGGAGTACTGGTTGGCAGTGTTGCCATCATGCACTTTGCAGGTCTACAATTAGTGCTTCACCTAAGGAATCTTGTTGACATTGGTCAAAGTACCACGGTGACATGAGGTTGCGCAGTCAGGTCCACGTTGAAGTTACCTAGATCTCCTTTGATGGACTTCGCTGGTTTCCCTAGTGGCACTTACAATAAAAGGGTTCTTACTTCAATTCAAACCGAGATGTAAAGTCATATTGGATGTCTCATTTCTGTAAATCTTATTTCTGTTAATTAAAAAAAAAAAGTTATTTACTTGAAACAGTGTGCTATGCGTAGTTTGTATATATAAAAATTGAACCCCAAAGGAGCATTTCTATGCAGCTGGCAGTTTAAAGCTGTTGGAACTTAAGCAACTGTTCCTGGGCAAAACTAAAGTGAACATAGTTTTACCAACAATTACTTTTACCTTATCTGTGGTAAATTGCCTTACCTAGGCCCTAGGTGAAAGGAGTGATTTTTGTTCACCAGCACCCAAGTGATGAATCTGGAGGTAGTGCAGCTAGGGGGGGTCGAAATTGCACTGTAATCTGGTGGAATACTACTCAATTCTTTTTTTTTAATATTTTTTCAGAATTAGTTTAGTTGACTCACTTTCAGTGCTGTGTCCTTCTGTGAACACTGCATGACTATGCTGTGCTGTGTATAATGGGAAGCCTTGCCCAAAGGTTGAATTTTTGTTGCCATTTTAAAGGACAAAGTCTTCAGCTACTGCTTTTCTCTGATTTAACTCCCAGCAAGATACGGCAAGAGTGCTAGTGCTGACCAAAGGAGGGGCGAGGCATGTGGAGGTGAACTGAAACAAATCCTTTCAGTCATGGGCTGCACTTGCATCATCTTGAAGCTGTTGAGAAACCAAAGCATAAGAACATGAAGTGATTATAAATACAAGTGGAGTTAATTGTTTTTTGTTGTCTGTAATGAGAAATGTAGACAGATCTTTTAAAAGTAACCAAGTAAATAGATACTGTGGTGGCACTGGACTGGTTTTTTTTTTTAACAATATGCAGGCGAAGAGTTTTGTTTTTAAAAAGCCCACCTGTTTGTGGGTTGGTATGTCAGTCCACAGACATTTCAAACTAATTCCCTTTGAAGTTTAGAATGTTTATTCAGCTTATGTGGACATACTAAGATGCTTCAGTGAGTCTGTCTTTGTAGAATCAGGACCTTGTTTAAGTTGTTGGAAATACATATAAAATCTTCTAGCCAGGATTTAAAGACAGCGTTTGTCAATCTGCACAGTTTGCTTTAATCTTGATGTTACTGTAAGTAATCTGTTGAAGTCCTGGTGTAATAAGGGAGTTGCATGTTCTTAATGAAAATAAAGTTAGGAACTCTATTCCTGGTGAAGTAGAACAGTTCTCTTAACTCATTTGTAGATCAAATAGTTCTCAGGAAGTATGTCAGTTATAGTTGTTACTTTTCCAAGGGAAAAGGAATGAATAGTAGGCTGCTGTCATGAGATCCAAGCTAAAGACCTTGTTACCTTTATAAGATAAATTACAACACAGCTACTGAAACAACTTAAAACAAAACATCAAAATAATGTGAGGGAAGTACATCCTGCAGCACAGTGGTTTGATTTCTACCAGCATTGTTAGTTTTCATAGTTGTTATCCTTTGTTTTACAAGCTTAGCCATTTGTTTTTGTCGGATTTCCATCAGCTAGGAAGAATGTAATGTGCTCCTCCCAGAATATCAAGGTGCGAGTAACCTTTTCAGTTTGAATCTTACCAGCTCCTTGCTTGACTTGAATGTGTTTTAAAGGAAGGTTAAATGCTACTCAGTGTTGTGTTCTGATAAGCTTTTACTTTCACTTTTCTTAATAGAAAAGTAGCTGCAAATTCGGTCCTGTCCTATTGCTTCAGGCTGGCTGCCTGGAAGTTGTTCAGCTCTGCTGTGGAGAATACCAGAAACCTTTCCTCAGCTGTTTTACAACTAGACAGCAGGATTGACTGGCCGTGGAAGAGCTGGAATGTGACATCAGACTTGCCTGCTTTTTGTGTCAGCATGCGATGGATTCTCGACCAGAAAAAAACCCAAACCAAAAACATTTGCTTGCTGGCTTCATATCCTGCAGAGCTGACTTTCGTCTGTGGGTTTGTGCAAAGAAGTTTACTGTCTTCATCAGCTCCCAGTTCCTTGCCCATCAGGCTTCCAACTAGCTGTAGTCATGTAGCCATGTAGCTTATGAAAATTTGTTCCTGCTTCAGTTGAGTTTGTCAGGAATAGATGAACTCCAGCTCTGCTTTGCTAGCCATGATGTTTTAAAACAATTTTTTGGCATCCTGGAGAAATTCACCTTTACAATTCCTAGCTTATCTCCATTTAATATTTGCCTTTAGTATTTGTCTTTAATATTTTATCTCCACTTAGTATTTGTCTTTTCTGTGGCATGTGCAGAAGGCAGGTACAGAAATGCTCTGGCGACTGTTGCCTTTGTTTTGTTAGGCGATGGATGACTAGCTGAGGGATTGACATAGTGATGGTCTTATCCAAGTTAAAGAGAGAGCATCTTCCCCTTCAGAAAACCCTGTATCCTGGTGTCTAGGGTACTTCCCATGTGGGAAAAGCTACAGTTCCTATCCACTGTCTTTGATTTGGAGCAGGAACTTTACTGTTGAACAAGAGGTCAGTTCAGGAAATATAACAAAGTGTTACTTGCAGTACAGAAATCTGTATAGACATACCAGAGGAATATACTGGTTTTAGTATTGAAATTGCCATACATTCCCAAAGGCATAATCATAACCTTCACCTAGGAATATGACATACAACGTTATGATTAGTAATTGTATGTTGTTATCTCCACTAATATTGCAACATACTTCAATCAGTGTAATAATTTTCTAAAGCAAATTAACAAATTACTGGAATTACAGATAGGACACAGTTGAGGTGTGTTTACTGTTATGGACTTTCATAGAATCACAGAATGGTTTGGGTTGGAAGGGACCTTAAAGACCATCTAGTTCCAACCCCCCTGCCATGGGCAGGGACCATGTTTCTCAAGGCCTTGTCCAACCTCACCTTGAACACTTCCAGGAGGAGAGCATCAACAGCTTCTCTGGGCAACCTGTTCCAGAAGAATTGCTTGCTTGTGTCTTAATTTAAACCCACTCTACTTCGGGTTAACGTTGATGCCCCTTCTCATACAGGTGGTGGTAAAAAGTTTTTCTTATTATTCTCATAAGCCTCCTTTAAGTACTGAAAAGCCACAACAAGGTCTCCTTGGAGCCTTCTGTTCTCCAGGCTAAACACTCAACTCCCTCAACCTTTCTGTGTAGGAGAGGTGCTCCAGCCCTCTGACAATTTTTGTGGCCCTTCTCTGGACCCAATCCAACAGGTCCATGTCATTCCTGTGGTGAGAATCTGAGCTGGACACAGAACTACAGGTGGGCTCTCACTAGAGCAGAGGGGCAGAGTCACCTCCCTTGACCTGCCAGCCACGCTGCTTGTGATGCAGCCCAGGATGCCGTTGTCTGTCTGGGCTGCAAGCGCACATTGCTGTCTCATGTCCCATTTTTCCTTCACCAGTATCCCCAGATGATACTGGGGCTGCTCTCAGTCCATTTGTAACCCAGTCTGAACTGGTAATGATGATTGCTTCGACCCAGGTGCAGGACCTTGCCCTTGGCCTTGTTGAACTTCATAAAGTTCACATTTGCCCAATCCTTAGGCCTGTCAAGGTCCCTCTGGATGGCATCCATTCCTTCAGTGGCAGCACTCAGCTAGGTGTCATCTGCAAACTTGGTGAAGGCGTGCTCAATCCCATTGCCTGGGTCATTAATAAAGATACTGAACAGTGCTGGTCACAGTAGAGACCCCTGAGGTGACCCCAGTTGTTACGGATCTCCCTTTGGGCATCGAGTCATTAACTGCAACTCTTTGGATGTGGCTACCCAGACAATTCCTTACCTTTGAGTAGTCCATCCATCAGACCCATATCTCTCCAATTTAGCAACAAGGATGTTGTCTGGGAAATGATAGTTTCCTAAAGGAAATAATAGTTTTCTTTACGTTATTATATACCTAATTGAGATCCACAAAATAATTAAATTAATACTTTAATACATCTGTAATTATAAGCATTTTATGAGCTCCTTTTGCCTACTTTTCCTTCTTGTCAAGTTTTCCTCTGGAGAGAAAAAGCTTATTTTTACTAGGCCACTGAAGCTGCTGAGTGACTATGAAAAGTCTGATTTAAGGGTGGGGGAAAAAAGGCCTTCTTTTGAATGACATTGTATCTCTCTGAAATAGAAAGTTTGGCTGAAGCAATTCACTCTGGACATTCAGAGCTTACGATTTTACTCTAGAAATTAAGGTTACAACTGTATATAAATTCACATTCTTCCTGCCTGCTCTTTCTGTTGATAGTGAGTTCTGTTGGAAATGAACATCATCTTGTAGTCTTTTTCTTCTGAGGAGCGTAGGTTGTAAGGAGGGTGATACAGGAAAAAAGGAAATCCTATGTTTTCAGCTAAACTTACTTAGATAAAAGTTTGTGTAAGAGTTTCTTCAGCTGAATGTCTTGCAAATGCAAACAACAAAGCCATTAGGAAAGAGAATGGCTTTAAAAGAGATTGCATCCCTTTTTGGTACAGTTAGATCTCTATGGGCATTGTGGTCTGGCTTTTAAAAACATCTGTTTTAAAAACTATGTGATGCTCAAACTAATATTGTCACTACTAATTTCAGATTCGGAGTGTTTATTGCCATCTGTGCCTTGTGATAATCTATGACTTCGCTTTAATGTCACTTAAAGAGATCCAGAGAAGAGGAATCATCCTGGGGTAAAGGCACAGGCTTCCTTTTAGTTGCTGGTTTTTCTAACCTTCAGTTTGTGGTGGTGTTATTACTCTGGTTCCCAGCCTATTGTGGATGTGTTAATTAAGGCAGACAAGGTTCTTAGAGTAGAGAGCTGCATGTTACAGAAAACTGTACAGTAGTATTGCAGGTGACAGACTCAAAGGACCTTCAGGTAAAAACATATCCTGTTCCTGCGTTCTGAGGATCTAGAAGAATAACTCCAGCCTGCTGCGAAGAGCAGCTGGTCAGAGCTAGAAGTCTGACTGTGATAGATAAGGAAGTGTCCATTTAATAGTTGATGCTCAACAGCAAATTGCTTGGGATTTCTGCTGTACTTTTTTGAGTGTGGCTGAACAGATTTTGTGTTTGGGGTTTTATTTCATGCAGACTGGGTTGGCTCATCCAAAGGATAGCTCTTGGAATATTCTTTTCCTGAAAGTAGCCCAGTCATCGTACTGCTCTGCATTGGCATAATTTCAGGAAGGGTCTTTTGTAGAAAAACTGAACAAACCTTTACATTTCCATGACTATATTCAGTAGGAAGAAAACCATTCTTTACTCGTCTGTGACTGTGTTTTGTTTAAGATAGTTTTGAGAAGTCTTGGAAATCTACAATAATTTTACCATAAGTCTGTGCTTGCCAAATAGTTGTACCTTTATCTCTCTGAGGCCGGGCAGGGGGTGGGAGGGTGGGAACAAAAACATCTCCCCCCAACAGACGGAACAAGAAAGAGGATTGGGGTTTTGTGAAAACCATGACTGATTAATGTTTAGTTGGCCAAATGTAAATACTTCTTTAATAACACCACTGTGATTAAGGCTTTAAGAACAAATATCCTCTTTTCTAAACATACAGCTCTTTAGCGCTTCATCCAAGGCGTGTCACCCTTCTTCTCTGGAAGCTGTCACTTGTAATGTCTGTGGGAGTGATTAATATCTCTGATGTATTTTTAATCTTCATGGTACTTGCAATTAATCCTTGTAAAAACACTACATAAAAATGAGGATGGAGATGGAGAGGGGGAAAAAACGTACTGGAACATAGTGTCAAAATAGGACTACACCTTTCTTCTGCAGGCCATTAAACCAGGCTTTCCTGTGTCTCGGAACAATCGTACCAATTGTTCCGTATCTCAGAACAATCCAGATCCTCTGATATCTTCCCTAATGGCAATTGTTGCTACCTTAATTGGGTGAGGTTTACAAATAGTCTTTGGGAGAATAAGCTCAACCTTTATGTCTTCTCTCTTGTAGGTGAGCATCTTAATTGTTTAGTTACAAGTCATGCGTCTGTCTGACTAGTCCGATTAATCATGAATGCCTCCCTTGCACAGAGGTTCAGTAGGTGGCAGGAAGACTTTCTGTCCGTGAATGCTCTCTGGATGGATGAATGGGAAGTTTTTCATAGAGTATGTACTGTGTGTGGCTGTGAGGGGTGTTAAATCTCTAAAGTTTGAGAATCAGAATAGGATTATTTTCCTAGCTAAATACCTCTTGTCTTAGAAGACTTGGCTTTAGAGTTGTTTTTTTTTTGTTGTTGTTTTTTTTTTTTTTTTTAATTTTATTTTGCAAGACTGTATTTACAGCAAGGTGCTCTGTTATGTTAGCATTTGCTCAAAATGGATCCATTAGGAGTCTGATGCTTTTGAAAACTGGGTTTATGTGTAGTGCCTGGTTCATGACCTTGCTGGTATGAAAGCTTTTTTAACCATCCAGATGTCTGCAGCTTTTGATTCCTGAACTTGGTGGGCCTGTCAAGGGTTTTTATGGTGCTTGTGAGGGTTTTCATCTTATAGAATCATAGAATGGTTAGGGTTGGAAGGGACCTTAAAGATCATCTAGTTCCAACCCCCCTGCCATGGGCAGGGACACCTTCCACTAGACCAGGTTGCTCAGAGCCACATCCAGCCTGGCCTTGAAGACATCCAGGGATGGGGCATCCACAACATCTCTGGGCAACCTGTTCCAGTGCCTCACCACCCTCTCTGTGAAGAATTTCTTCCTGATATCTAATCTAAACCTCCCTGATTTCAATTTATCCCCATTACCCCTTGTCCTGTCACTACAGGCCCTTGTAAAAAGTCCCCCCCCAGCTTCCTTGTAGCCCCTTCAGGTACTGGAAGGTGCTATAAGGTCGCCTCGGAGCCTCCTCTTCTCCAGGCTGAACAAGCCCAGTTCTCGCAGCCTTTCGTCATAGGAGAGGTGCTCCAGCCCTCTGATCATCTTCGTGGCCCTCCTCTGGACTCGCTCCAAGGGGTCTATATCCTTGTATATATCTTGTATATAGGCTTGTAATCTGCATCTTTCTGCTTGTGGATTTGGACCCATTTGCCTTCAGACGTTTCCATCATTCTTGCCTGGATGTCAGACTGGCCTTGGTGTAACCTTTAGGGCAAGGAAGCAACAAGTTAAGGAAATCCTG
>NW_010270037.1:2016-21029 GCF_000690775.1 Eurypyga helias | reverse complement strand
GCTGTGTAAGAGTGTTATGTAAATGATTGTGATGTGCATTTAGAAAAATGCCAACAAAATTCCTTTATAGTATAAAACCTTACCTCTGATCCCTTCAACCTTGACGTAAGCTGTATGTGAACTTGCAGTAGGTAAAGAGATCCTCCTTGGAATTGTGCAGCCGTCTGTGAGGGCAGTGTGTTCAAGCGAGTCCAGTATTTCTGCGTGTGAGAGAGATGTCAGGGTTCTTCAAATGCCTCCATATGGTATTTCCTATGTGGTTCACTTCACAGTTTAGCTCTGTTTTTGCAGTGGTACGAAAACATACTTTCTAGAAGTTCAGTGGAAGATCATTTACTCCTACAGAACTGGGATATCAAGCGCAGTGTTTCTGGAAGTATGTGAATGCATCTTCGAACTCCCCTTCCCTGCTGTGGACACTGAGCACGCACAGTTAACATAGTTTCTTTAGGAAGCCAGTTTCTCGTATGCAGTGTAGCTGCACTGTCAGGGTGGTACATGGTGGTATTTGTGGTGCAGCTGGTGGCTCAATTTTTTTCATCAATTCCAGCTTCACCAGCTAAGCGCAGATGTTTCCTGCCACTGTGTAAACAATACGTTACGGTTATTTGTATGGGTTTCTGTAGCCCAGAAAAATAACTGATTGTAAGTACAGCTGAGTAGCGTATAACTTGAAAATTGGGTATCTGTGGCTGACAGATGGTCATCATTCACTGCAGGAAAAAGAAGTTTTTCCATTAATGTGGTCATAAATAATTCTGAAATGCTAGCCAGAGGATAGATAACTTGAATTCAACTTGATGCTCAACACTGTATCCCTTTTTCCCCCAGAGAACTATCTAATTAACATAAAATCCACAACATTTTTTAAAATTCACTTGGATTTTATTGATCATCTGTTTTAATATAAAGCTTCCTTATCAGAAGACAGCAGAGGTTTTATGATACCACGGTGCCCTCCTACAGTTTGTTTGATGGTTTGTCATGGATTCATTTGAGTCACTCTTTGAATTGCTCAGCAGCACTCACTAGTTTAAAACAGTTCAGTAGTTTTGCCATCCCCTAACGGGTGGAACAGCACCTGTATTGCTGCATCATCAGGTGTGTCCTCCCTGCTCCTCTTTCCTGGGTATGTTTCCTTTCCTCCCTTGCCTGGAAGGAACCATAGCAGTTTGTTTTCTTGACACCTCATCAGCTGCTTGAGATCAATAAGTAATAATCACGGAAATGTATGTGCAAAGCCTGAATGTTCTGTGTTCTAGTCACTTAGGGGGTGTGTATGTATGTATTATGTATATATATAATGTGTGTGACCTATTTAGTCAATTTGTGATAAACATACTTAATATTGTTTTGAATTCCTTCTGATGATAATAGGAAATGGGAAAAATACTTCATTAGCTGCTGCTTGAGGCCTGAAGTGCATCTTACAAAAATTGAGGACACTTAGGAAGTTTTCTGTGTTTGTTAATACCCCACATAGGGGGCTACTCCTTAAGACCCAGTGTAATTTGGATCCTTAAAAAGCAGTTACAGAATGAATTTCTGGCAATGTTGTGGGTATATTTCCTGTGTGGTTTGTTGTTGCGGAGGCTCTTATGTAACTGTTCCGTATTAACCTTTTTTGTCTTGATGATCTAAAGTTGTCAGCTCTCTAGTGAAGCCTTGGTTTATGGTGCTTTTTTTTTTTTTACTTCAAACTACAGTCCATGTCCTAGTTGAAAATTAAAAGGAAATTCAGTGTTCTGATAGTCTTCGTGTAATCAAACTCTGAACAGTTTCAGAAGAAATTTCTTTTTCTAGTAGGAAATAAATTGGGCAGAGGATTCTTTTTGTGAACACAGAGACAGCTGCTACGTTTGCTGTGCTATTTTATACTGTGGTTTGTCTTCCTTAAAACTTTTTTCCATACAAAGAGTAATAAATGATCTTTGTTTGCTTAGTGAGGCATTTGGTTACATTGCTTAGGTACCTTTTGTGTGTGCATCACTATATATATTTATATATATGTTTAGATAATTCACATGTGCACAATCACTTGCTACCTTTAATGCAGGACTGTTGTGGCACCTCTTTTGGCTGGTTCAGCTCTTGTCTTTAGTGGCCAGTCTCTTTACTCTGATCAGTCTGCAGTTTCCAGTGGTTCAGGTCTATAGGACTCCTTTCTTGCTCTTGCCATTTTTTAATATCCCTTATAAACAACTCCAGAGGTCTGGTTTCCAGTTTAATCTGTGTATGGTGTCGTTATAGTTCAGCAAATTCTAGTATGTTTTATTTATGTAATATAGAGTGGAGATGATGATCAAATAAACTTATCTGCTGATTTACTGTTCAGATAAATCCAGGTATGCACTGGAATAGGCTAGTCTATTTTTATTGAATTGCTGTATTTTCCTATTTCTTTATAGTTTATGTAATTTCATCAGAATTCCTCCCATACTCTTTAACTGTGTTCTGGTCACTTGGTGTCTATATATATCGTATATGTAACTTTAGATAATTTGTGATTAACGTGCTTCGTATTGCTTTGAATTCCTTCTGATGATAATAGGAAAAAATGACCTCATCTACTGTTAAATGACACTGTAATGTTCTCTCTTTTCTTGTTTTCCAGCTGTATGGGGAAACTTTGTCAATATGAGGTAATGTATATAATTTTTTAATTGAATATCCTTACCTGAAATAAAATTATCTTTCATATCACTGTATCACTGTATATCAAATAGGGTGAAAACAGAACAGCAGCTCATGCTGTTGTTTGGATAGTTGCTAAGCAGCTGATACCATTTTTTAAGTACAAGGTGTTCAGACTCAGAAAAGGGTTTTATGTCTGATGCAAATCTCCCTCAGGATCTTACTCTCACTTCAGCTTCTGCCTTCCTTTACACAAATTTATCTTCTGATTTGGGAGTTGTTTTTTAGAAAAGTTGGTTGGCATAGCTGGGAATATAGGCTGGGATTCTGCTTTTTTCCTCAGCATAGATCTGACCATACCTCAGTGATCATACAGGCTTAAACATTAAAGAGCAACATATCCTCCACTGCTTGCTATAATTATATTTCTGTACCTAGAATTAGAAATGTGGGTTTCTTGATTTTTTTTTTTCCCCTCCATGGTTAATTGTGAGAGAATCTGGTGGTTTAACTACTGAAAAGCAAAAAGAAATCCTACAGATTCTAAGGCCAGAATTTTTTCCCTCAGAAGTAGGAAGGCGTAGCACATGTGTGCAAAACACAGATTTTCATGGCATTTTTACTTGCATGTGAGTGTGTGTCCTCTGGGAAAAGTCACCAAGAAGACACCACTGAAAAAGATGGTGAAGAGAATATGGGGACAGTCTCTTCCCTACAACGAAGACTTTGTGCATAGAGGACAAAATATTTCACCATGCTGTTTTGTTAGTAAAGAGTTTTGGTACTCTGTGGCCATGCTTAGCAGCACAGAGCGAAGAAAGTTTGAGACAGAGTAAGAAAATTAATGAATTATGTGTGGGCTCTTATTCACCCAGGACATCTTACCCTGGGCTCTGTTCCTGTCCCAAGCTGTCCACTTCTTTTGGAGTTTCCCACCCTTGCTACAGAGGGTTCAGCTGTTAGGCAAACAGCTGCTGAGCTGCTGCCACTTGCAGATGGAGATATCATTTAGATTACCATGTTATCGTGACCAGCAAACTGTGGCAGCTCAGCAGCTGTTACATGAGCGGCTGACCATTTCCCAAGGAAGGATAACAACCTCGGAGAGGGGTTTGAGGAGGGCAGGTGGGTGTGGGAACCTGTGTCTCATTCCTGATAAGCTGTCCATACAAATTCTACCATTAGCTGCATCTGACTGATTTGATGTGTCCATTATAGAGCTATTCAGGGGAAAAACTTCATTTCTGAAGGTCTGACATTGGTCCTCAGCCAAGAAGATTGTCTTTGTTAGGAGGAAGAACTTATTAAAAACTAAACTGCAGAGTGGCAGTCTTTAAGTTCCCAGATTTGTGAATAAACAATAGTAGGAACCATTTTTGAGGGGACCTTTTTTTATATTTTGAGATTTTTTTTGCATTTTCCCTGCTTATCTAGCAGAGAGGAAAGGCTATGTATTCCACTGATTGTTTGCGTAGCTTTCTGTAGGTTTTTGTTAAAGCATTTGAAAATTTCACAACAATTGCTTAATATTGCTTCATTGTAGTAAATTCATACTACGTTAACTGGAGGGATTTATTTGCCACTATTACGAGAAATTACAATTTGTTTTGAAAAGATGGTTCAGGGTCTGTGTGTCTTAGTCTGGGAATTTATTGCACTTTTTACTGATATGACAAAACAGATCTGGTCAATAAGATTTTTACCCCAGTAATAGTCTGAACTGATTTTTTTTAGTAAGAGAGTTTTACAGAGGGACATGAAGGGGATCATTGCTCTAACTTCTAACAGTGTGGCATATGTATATCTGCTTAACAAAGGGTCTTCTGTTTCCCTAGGTGTAATGACTTCAGGTCCCAAGTAAAGGAGCTCTGTCTTATTTGAAAGAACTCCATTTTATGTTGGATACCCATGAGTCCTCTAGTATGGAAAAGCTTACTACTGTAAGATAAATAATTCCCCTTTCAGAAGGTTTAATTGGAAAAAAAAGAAATATGCAGACTTAAGGAAAATCGCATAGACTAGATGCTAGAGGTAAAATTTAAAAATACATATTACACATTTCTGCAGGTTTACTTAAAAGAATAAACACAATTATTTGGAACACTTTCGATGCTAAATAGGACCACACGTTTTTTTGCAATGCACCAGCTTCTTAGACAGTTTGCACAAGTTACCTTGATGTCCTTCATTCTTTGTGTGTAAGTTTCGCTTCATGGCAAACAAGTAGCATTTGTGTGCTAAATCGGTGTTGCCCATCTCATGGTCATTAAAGTTTTGGCTTAGGCTTTTTTCCCCCTTGCTTTTGTATAAGTTCAAAGTTAAAGCTAGACACGTTTGCCCTTCTCTCTTTTTGATTAAAATTACGTTACAGTTGTGGCATATTAAGGGAAAATGTTTTCTTAGTATATTTGTAGCATACAGTTAGCAGAGACCCTCTAAAAGACACCTTAGGCATTTGCAGGGTAAAGCTACACTCAAAAACATTTCTGCTGACCCTACCTTAGTGCAGTGTTTAGACACTTTTCTACAAAGAGGTTGATTTTCTCTAAAATGAATGTCATCTTTATTGTTACTACTCTTTCCTGTGCGCTTCGTTCAGTTTCTGCCAAACTTGGTGACAAGAATAGTTGATTTCAATGGAATTGGACCATCTGTTTTCATTTGCTCTGAGTATGTCTTTGAAGTAATACTAACTTAGGATGCTTTGAAGATACTGTTTTAACAAGAAAAGCATGATGCAGGTGCAATGGAGCAACTATTGCATAGGTATGGATTATGTTTTTTCTGTTCTTGCCAACAGGTCTCTTCAAGAAAATGGGGATCAGAAGGTGGAAAGTAAAATAGAGGAGGTTAGTTTGCTAATAACTGTGGTTTGTTTTGTTTTGAGGACTCCATTTCAGTAATTTCATGTTGAAAGTGTGTATTTAGTTCTATTTCATTACTCTCCATTCCACTAAAACCATTCAGGGCATTGGATTTGTCTTGTACATACGTTTTTGAACTGTTCTTCACTATAGTGGAGTTACTAACAGATCTGTGACTCACGTTTTTATTTTTTTTTTCCCCCTAAACCTTTCTTGAAAGTAATAGCTCTACTCTGATTTGCTGCAGAGACTCTGGTAGAGTCCTCCTGAGAACTGTCTTGTTTCTGAATGAGGCATATACACAAATTCTTTGATCATTTCTGGAACTTGTTTCTGAAGTTTTAGTTATACGGTATCTTGAACCATTAGAATAAGTATTAACTGTTTCAAGAAGTATTTGCTGCTCCACAGAGCTAGATATTTAATGTATGTAAATGAAAAAAATGTATTTCCCTCTTAACATATGCAGCTTTTTTCAGTTCACAAAGTTCCTGAATTGTCTCGCTCCAACCAGCAATATTTGTACCAAATTAATTAATGGTGGTTGGCGATGTGTTGCTATATAGTACCATTTCAAATAATAAACCCCTGATAGCTTTGAACTTAGGTATGGTCCTAGATGGTAAATTTTGTGACAAGGTTTTAGTAAACTTAAAAAGAAGAGTTTGGGGGCCTGTTGAAATTTGGGTGCTGTGATAGAGAGTATGAAACAGATGCTGACAGTGATTCTCTCTTGCAATGTGGTTAAAATGCATACAGCAGTCTTGATAGGTGAACTGTGTTTTCTAACAAATTTCCTTTTAGTATTTTTTTTTAATAGCCTAGATATAATCTCAAATCACGATGTAAAACATATCTTAGATTTTTAAACATGGTGCTTCTTCACATTCATGTACCATGTTCTCAGAGAATTTATCACCTTTGCACTGGAGCTAATGCCTCTCTGTACTATTTAAGTATGTGTATCTGCTGTCCATTTAAATAGGTGAGGTTTTACTGACTGTTGTATTGTGCTGTCGCTCGATAGAGATTGCCTTTGACAACCTTGTGACTTCACGTTACCAAATAGGAAGCAGAACATTGGATGTTCTTATCAACAGGGCTGTGGTACTCATAGCCTTGAGGTGTTTTGTTTTCAGTGGTCAGCTAAGGGATTTCACACTGTGCTAGGTGATCTGATTTTTGGTGGAAAAAGTTCAAGAATGCTTTAAGTTGCAAGTTTTTTGGAGTGTCTTCAGTGAAGCTCTTTGTAGAAGACTTTGCCATGATTTTTGCCCTAAAGTAACTTCCTTGTTACATGTTTTGTGATACGAATCTTGTTCTAATCTTCAAAGACTAAATACTATTTCTTTGTTTTAGGCTGTTGCACCTCTGAGGGAGAAAATCAAAGATCTAGAAAAAAGGTATGTCTTTTTTGCTATATTTGGGATGCAACGAAAAAGCACAGTTCTGTTCTGCAGTGGTCAGTTCTGTATTTGTAGGCTTGAGATAAATGTTTTGCTTATACCCTCAGTACCTTTTGGATTTTTGTCATATCTAAGTGAGGATGGGGCCCTGAATGCTAAAGACATTCATGCTTAAGGTATTCAGGTTGATTAATCCCTGCTAAAGTAAACTGGGAGTGCTGGATTTTTGTAAAGTTCAAATCCTGTGGAGGAATTTGCTGGTTTGAGTCCAGCTGGTGAACAGATTACCATGGTTTAGTAAGTCCAACCCAGGTGTGTGCTAAAACGTATTGGTTTCTACTTTAGGAGATGGGAGATGTGTTGTACCTCACATTTCCCACACTTGTGGTCAGTTACCGTGGTTCAGCTAATGTACAGGGACTTGTGAGTCTTAGTCTCTGCATGTGCCTTGGCTGAGCCCGACTGACTCACTTCTCTCAGGCTTTGTAGGGGAAGGTGATACCTGGGATTAAACTGGATGATGCGAGTGAGGAAAAGCAGACAAGCTTTTTGGTGAGCTGAGTATGTGCTGTGGTTCCACAAGCATCTTAAATTGACATAGCTGTTAAAAAGTCCAAGCCTGGTCCTTTCTCCCAGGCTTCTTGTGCCCATCCTGCAACATGGTTTCCTCATTCCTGTGCCAGCAGAAGCACTTGGGTGTGGATAGTAAGCAGAGTGGGGTGCCAGGCTTTTCAGTCTCTCTTTGCAAAGGACTCCCTCACTTCCAAGCCTGGCTGCCTTTCTGCCAGATCAGTTTATCCCATCCTAGTGACCTGATAGACAGATGCTCTACATGACAAAGTAAGGTCTGGAATAGGGGCAGGAATTGGCAGCTCTGGGAGTGACATGGCTGCTTTTGACAGTGATACTGTTTCACAGGTGACGCTGTTGGTGTCCCAGGCAAACAGCTAGCTGAGAACACTGCATTACTAAGGGCTAAGTCTGGGCTTAGCCAAGCAGTACCAGTAAGCCTGGGTGGTTGTGTATGGTACACTGGTGGTTGCGTGCTGTTCCTCTGCAGAGGGGGGCAGAATCACATTGCCCTTGGCCAGAGGTATGCTCGACGCTGGCAGTACTTTGGGTGTTTTGCCTTGACAGTGGGCAGTTGCTCCTCCTTCTCCTTCCTCCTCCTCCCACCCACCCCGTGCTGGAAAAAAAAAAAAGAGAGAAATAAAAATAGTTGTCAGCTCTGGTTTTTTACAACTGATCTGAAAGATTCAATGGCCTGCCACATGCAATTTATTTCATTGAGAATAATGATTTGATTGCTCATCTCTTAATGTAAACGTGAACTTAAGGGGTTGAACTAGGTGATGTATTGGCAACATGAAACAAATTGCAGGCTGCATCACCTGTAGCAGTTACATGTGATATGGTCATACTAGTTATGATGGTCAAATTATAAAGATTTTATGTTCAGATAAAATTTTTGATGTTCTGCCTCTGTTCAATCAACTTATTTAGTATTTATTGATAGCCCAGTATATCTTCAGCTTCAGTAGGCATTTCCTTCTGCCATTCACAGCGGACCTCTGTGGGAAGATATCCTGATTGGCTCTTTTTTTATAATTATTATATTTTTCAAAATGAGCAAGGAGTCATTGAGGAGAATCAGTAAGTTAAAACTTCTCCCAGGAGCCATCTAAATATTCTTTTCTTTTGGAGTAGTGTTTGCGGTGTATTGATGAGTCTTGTTTCAAATGCCTAGCAATGAGGAAAAAGAATCAAAATATTTATTTTTCCCCTCTCTATGAGCCAATCTGGAACTTATACTTTGACAAAAAGTGGGCTTATGGGCTCTTCTAGCCCATATCAAAATTTGGACTTTTATTTTTGTTGGGTTTACAAATTGTGTAGCCATTTACCTCTACTAGTTCAACTACATGTGGGTTGTTGCAATTAATTTTTTTTAATTTTATATCTGTATAAAGTGACAGTAAATACTCACTGGCAGATACCAGGAGACTGATCCTGCTTGCAAAACTTATTCTCTAGCGTCAATGTTTTTTTTACCTCATAAGCTGATAAAACCTGAAAGCAAGCCACTGTCATGCTTTTGGGAAGCAGGAAAGACTAGAATTCCGTAATGCTAGTCTCATGACAAGAGATTGTTTAACTGAAGCGAAAGTTGGAAAGGTTTTATTCATAATTTGCACAGCACATGCATTGCTGTGTAGTCATCAAAACAAGTATTAGGTCAAGATAAACTCAGTACTGTTGCCAAAAGATGAAAATTCAGCTGGATCAGTTCCAAACTCCTACCCACTGCCTCTTAGCTGGTACGGGTGTAATGGAAGGAGCAAAAAATGACTGGGAGGTCCCTTTCACAGAAGCATTATTCCATGCTGGATTAATGTGACCTTAAAATGGTGGTCTTAAAGATAGGTGGAGGAGACTGACTTTTACCTTGCATAAAGTTAACTGGCTCTTCACTTTATATCCCTGTTGTTACTTGTGGATTTGCGTTTCTCTCATGGGAAGGCTGTGTTTTACACATCTGCATTCTACTTAAGCACTGCTTTTTCTCATTGTTTTTTAGCTCAAATCAAAGAAAAGGGGGTTCTGTTAGTGACCCATGTGGTGATGTAAGGCAGGGGTACGTAGTTCAGTCTTCCTGAAGTAACATGGGAAAATTCTGCTGCCATATTTCTTTCCCCTATCCAAGAAACTGAAAACAGCTTTTACTTTGGGATGAAAAGTTGACAGCAGTACAGAAGCATCTGTGCTTTGCCTCTGAAGAATTTCTCTTGAGCCAGTGCTGCAGGTTAGAAGCAGAGGAGATGCTTCAGGATCAGAGGTGTAGGGTCAGTTCAGTCAGAGTCTATTCGTGAGTAGATTAAAATGTAGTATCAGTGTGAAGTCTTGGCATATGTCTGTATCCTGCACAGTACATCCAATTGCACCTCTAGCATGTGGACTTACTGCAGAAGAGTAACTGTAGTTTGATTTCTGTCCAGTGTCACACTGATATTTAGTTAAGAAAAAAATGAGCTATTAAAATATTGCTATAACTACAATATTAATGACTGAAATAATTGAAAAAAATAATTCAAACCTTCTTTCACACCTTTCTTTGGAGGAGTTTGTTGTTGCTTGCCAGTGGTAGAGAAAGAAGTGATACAATTCCATGTCTGTTAAAACATCATGGGTTCTGAGCATTAATCTTAAGCTTGAGGGAGCACTTAAGTTTCATGTCATGTAATTTTATTTTAGGATGGTTTAGTTTTGATTAAGTACCTGGTAAGGATGTTCAGAGGACTGGAGCAGCTCTCCTGTGGGGACAGGCTGAGAGAGTTGGGCTTGTTCAGCCCAGAGAAGAGAAGGCTCCGGGGAGACCTTATAGCACCTTCCAGTACCTGAAGGGGCCTATAAGGAGGCTGGGGGGGACTTTTTAAAAGAGCCAGGACAAGGGGTAATGGGTTTAAACTGCAAGAGGGTAGATTTAGATTGTATCAGGAAAAAATCCTTCCCAGAGGGGGTGGTGAGGCACTGGAACAGGTTGCCCAGAGAAGCTGTGGATGCCCCATCCCTGGAAGTGTTCAAGGCCAGGCTGGATGAGGCTTTGAGCAACCTGACCTAGTGGAAGGTGCCCCTGCCCATGGCAGGGGGGTTGGAACTAGGTGGTCTTTAAGGTCCCTTCCAGCCCAAACCAGTCTGTGATTCAGAGGAGGTACCAAAAAAAAAAAAAAAAAAAATCAAAGTAGCTTGAAGATCATCAAAACAATGGCAGTCTAGCTATTTCTGCAAAGAAAATGAGGATTGACTTTCTTACTGAATTGGTAAAAATTGTTGAAGTATCTTAAAAGAAGTTTCTTGTCATCCTGATTGTAAACTTTACATTGATTACTGTGAAACTTCAAGGAAAATGAAAACTTTATAGTGTAAACTTTACATTGAAGCTTTAAGGAGAAATGTTTGACATCAGTGTGGTAAGTCAAAACAACTTGCTTTCTTTACCAGAACTTTTAAGAAGGTTATTTGCTTTTTAAAACTTAAGAAAAAAGTCCAATTACTGCTTGTGTTTTATTGTTTTATTCTCTTGTGATGCCATCCTTGGCACCAGTTCTGCTCTCAAAAGGTGCAAGTCAAGTGACTCATTCTAGAAAATCAGTTAAGCAGAAATGTTAAAAGCACTTTTGCAGATCAATTTTGATATTTCTCGCAGCGCTTTTACAAAGCATAGGCATTTTCTTATGTTGGCCCACATCCTTCTTTAGAAAAAAGGACTAAACATACCCGTGGTGGAACTTTAGGAATAGGACGTTGTCAGAGTATTTCAAAGCCAGATATCTGAAAGAAGAAGCAAGGATCAAACTTACCTAATTTTTTTTTTTTCTTTGTTTTGAAATGTTCTGTAGTTTCACTCAGAAGTATCCACCGGTGAAATTTTTGTCAGAAAAGGATCGTAAAAGAATCCTGGTAAGTTGATATTTACTCATGGCTTGGTTCTTTGGGGGGAAAAAAAAAATAATCTGTGGAATGTAATCATTCTTGCATTATTAATTAAAGACATGAGCAGGAATAAAGTGAATAACCTTGTGTGTTGTATGTACTGCACAGGGCTTAGAGTAGCGCTTCACTTACTCTGTGGTGTTGTTCTCAAACAGCATACGGATAATACACTTGGGTTGTGGTTTGGAGGTTTGACATGCCAATTAAGCTACTGTTTTTTGCTTGTAACATCTCGGGACTGCATTGCCAAAGGGTCTTTCATCTCGTGCTCCCAGATGGCTTAAACTTGCAGAGACTGGAAAACTTTAGGCACGTCTTGACAGAAAGTTTGTGTGACTGAATCAGACAACATTAGTCACAAGGCTAGAAAAGTGGTTGTTCTGCAGCCCTGTTAAGAAGGACCAATTAATTAGACTGAATGTTCATCTTTCTGTTAAACTTCTATGTTGTTTCTGATATTTTGAAGCATCACAGGTGTCTTAGCGTGGAAGAGGAAGGCAGGTTAAGTCAGGGCAAGTAGTCCAAGGCATTCTTAAACTCAGCACACTGCTGCAACAGCAGCTCTCCAGTTTTAGCTACAAACACTTTTGAAGTTAGCTGTGTCCTAATTTTTTTCTTGTTTCTGTCTGTCCTGGGGTAAAAAATTGTCACTACATTTTGAAGAGGCAGAGAAAGTATAGCTGTTAGATGTGTATAGCTATAGATGTGTAAACACTGATGTATGAATTTCTGCCTCTGCAGCAGAGAGCAGTGTCTGGGACAAATCCCTGCTAAAGTGCTTAACTTACCTGATGTTCTCCTTTCCTTTAATTCTTCAAAATTTTGAACGAAAACATAGAAAACATGCAATTAAAAACGAATTTTCTTTTTACTGCTTTATTAGACAGTAGTCTTCACAGATACTGCAAAACTTCATGAAGTATGTTACCAGTTTAGTTCTTCGGTGTTACTCTGTCATTCTTAGGGCAGTCTGAAGGACATAGACCTGTGGGCTCCCTATTCCTTTGTTGAATGTAGAAGGTACACTGAGGAAAACATCAGAGAGGCACTTAATTCTGATAATTCCTAAATTGTGCGCTCGTGTGTCTGAGTGTAATAAAGTTACCTTAATGCCATGGGTTTTTTTTGTGTAAGCAAGAGGGTATATTCAAGCAAAGTATCCTTGCAAGCTGTAACTAAGCTATGGAGCCTTAATATTGACTTTTAAACTTTGCCTCTTAAAGATACTGGATATTTTGAAGTCTGTTGTTTCAGCAGTGGTGGTAACGGATGATTTTGTAGAGCTTAAGTGGCTAAAGAGAAAGCTGGCCAAAAGGCTCAATGAGTTGTTCAGTTGTTTCTTCTCTGTTGTGGCTGGGGACTAAGTCCAGTGGGAACCCACATGGGCTTTCAGAAGCCTCCTGCCCATGCGGGCAGTTGCGTTCTCTTAGAAAGTCACTGTCATAATCCTACAGGAAAAATGTTCTTTTGAGCAGCTCAAGTCAGCTTATTGAGGACTTGTGTAGACCTTGCATGACTTGGAAGTTTCAGAGGGGTAAACGCAAGAATCAGCAAGTCAAGTGAACTTTGGTAGATGATTTGCTTCGTATTTTGTCAATACTGCATCTTTTCCTGGAATCCATTCTAAATTACAATTTTTCTCGGAATGCAGTATCCACAGTAGTGACCTGATCAGACAAGGGTGGTGGGTTACACTGCATATGTTTCCAGATGATTGCTAGTAGGGGTGGTATTTCAGCTGAGACTACTCTGGCACTTTCTTATGATTGCTAGTAGGGGTGGTATTTCGGCTGAGACTACTCTGGCACTCAGAAGCACTCAAGTCTTCATCCTGTTGGGCATGATTTATCTACTTGCTCATTTCTCTGAAGTAAATAGGCCACAGGCTTTTGTTTGCAAGAGAAGGAATTCTGTTAATATTATGCATGGTAATGTTGACATCAGTTCAGTCTGTTGTGTGAGTTTTTTCTGAATTGAATGTGGTAGACCAATTAAAGCGTTAAAAATTCCGTGTGGGACAGTAGATGTTTTGAGTCTGACTGCAGGCAGCAGCAATGAACCCGTCTAGCAAATACACAAACTTTTAAGTGCCTCTACTGGAGGAAATTATCAGCATCTACCAGAAGGCACAAATATTGCTGAACTTACCAAGCATATTGGCACTACTAGGTAATTAAATATTTTTATTAACGATGTCTCATTAAAGAATGCCTGTTTAAGCCCCAGGTGCTTTAATTATGATATGGAAATGATACAAATACCGTATATGATTTTGTAGATTAATGTCATCGTTATTTGCAGGAAGCCGTATTTAGAAATTAAGTATATTGGCCTTGCTTTTATGAGTGATTACAGGAAAGTTATACAGAGAGCTTCAGTGATAAATCATCTTTATTTTTTTTAATATAGCCTCAAATAATGATAAAATTAATTATACAGTTGTTTACTTTTCCAGGGGAAATTCAGCTCCTTTTCCAAGTAGTTCTTTATCTAATATCTATGGAAGTGATATGTTAATAACACTAAAACAGATTTATTGTAAAAACTGCTTACAGATTTAAAGTAATTTGGAACTTCTTTCCAGACAAAATTGGTTTGTGCTGTCTTTTTTTCGCTTGCATGTAGCATAGAAGAGTGCTGTAAGGAGGACTTGGTTTGTTTTATATGTCTGTTTTCCAAAAGGGAGATGGGGAAGAAGACACCTTCTTTTACTGCACCAAACACATACTGCAAGTGTCAAGTTTGTCTTCTCTGGAATCCTTGAAATAGAAGTAGCAGCAGGGGATTTCCTTGGGCCTCAGCTGAATGAATAGGTTAAAGGTCATCTAGAAGAAACTTTTGCCCAGGTCACCACAATAAGGCAAAATCCTTGAAACATTCAGCAAGGCTGCAGCTCGCTTCCAATGCAGGATAAGCTTATGGCAGCAGGTTTTCCATGCATATTATTTTTGGTGGTGGCACCTGGCAGAGGGCTGTTCTCCCTCAGTTACTACCCTTCTTTCCTTGTTTACAGCGTTCTGTCAGATAACACGTTCTTCCCTCCTGTGTGCTCCAGGATAGTGGGAGCCCTGATATTATTTCTGTTTGTTTTTTGGGTTTTTTGTTTGTTTTGTTTGTTTGGGGTTTTTTTAAAGAAGAATTCTCCTAAATCCTCTCTGTCCTTCAGGTTTGTCAAGGAACTGAATTGCATATTGAACCTGCTGCAATATCTGCAGCCCTGATAAATCTAAAAAATACTAGGTAGACAAAGGAAAACATTCTTTTATTAATTGATAAATGTCTTTGACACACTGATTGCCCTGAAGTTTTGAGAAAAACAAGTGTGAGAATACAAGAAGTGGACATTCAAGTTTTTACAGAATGTAACAGAAGTAATTATCTTTTTTTCCTTTTCAGTTTTTGATAGCTTTCTATTTGCCTTTGTGTCTTTCCTGTTTTTAAACAAAAAAAAAAAATCTGCTAATCTGTTTTTTTCAGTAGTAGTTGAGGACAGAGCGGGCAGGATAGATGTTAAGGCTTTGACTAGCACAAAGGGAAAGAACTTCAAGCATCTATTGCATCCTTCTCCATTCACCACTTTGACGTTGTAGCACGTCATCCGTTCATTAGATTCCTGCTTGACAGTTTCACTATGTCCTTTTGTTTGGTTAGTTGTCACTGCAGCTGAAGGATGGAGATCAACAGCTGAATCACTTTCAGAATGTGAATTTGATCATGCAGTGATGTAGTATAGCTGATGCCACACGGGGCTTTTACAAGTCCCGTCATTCTTTGAGAGTGGTGATCTGTCATGTCTTTGTGTGTTCCTGAAAACAGCTTATGAAGTGCAGAGGAAATAATTGCTTCCATAGGTATGTCTGTCTGCATGTGTCACACAGCTTGCAGTTCTACCACTTACTGTGTCAACTGCTTCAGTACTGAATTAGCGATTTGTTTTTGTTTACTGTTAAAGACTGAGGTGCAGGAAGAGGAAAAATAAAGCACTTCCTTGTTTGTACATCTCCAATGGCACAAGAGTAAAAGCTTTTAAATATTTTCTTTCTTCTTTGCAGTAAAACATCATAAAGTTCCAAGACAGGCAAATGCTGGATGTCGGAGCTAATGTTACAAGAAGCTGAAAACTTATGATAGGATGTGGGCTATAGATGCATTAAAACACAAAAGTAATTATCTTGGGTTTAGCAGATATTTCAAATGAGAGCTCTTCAAAGACTTGCTTTCATCTAAGAATATGCTTCCTTCCTTCTCCGAAGGGTGAAAGAGTTTGTACTTACTTAGAACAGCTAACGTGTCGTCCATTTAAACCAGACAACAGCTGGATTTGACATTTCTGATATTATAGATCTTCCAGAAAAATAACCTGGCATTCTGCCATCTCTTTTCTGAGAAATGAGAATTACAGAGAATTTTCCTCTTATCTTTTTGGATCTTTTTAGGCTTTTCTGTCTCATAAAAAGGCACAATCCAATTTGAAGGAAAAAACAAGCGTAATCTGAAAAAGAGGTTTTGTTGATGTGAATGGTTAGTGATGAAATGTGTCAAGCATCTCCCTTAAAATTTAAAATGCTGTAAATATTGGATAAAAAGATTTAAGCATGGAAATGGAGTTGTTTCCCCTGGGGTAAGCAAAGACCTGAAAGCTACTGTTCTTCTGTCTTCATGTTTGTAGACTTTGTCTGGTGTTTCTGTAAAAAGAAAAAGAAATTTATACCAACTGTCCTAACGCAGATAACTGGAGGAGCAGGGTTTGTGGGTTCTCATCTTACTGACAAACTAATGATGGATGGCCATGAGGTTACAGTTGTGGACAACTTCTTTACGGGCAGGAAAAGAAATGTGGAGCACTGGATTGGTCATGAGAACTTCGAACTGATAAATCACGATGTCGTTGAGCCCCTGTACATTGAAGGTGAGTAGACTGTACTTTGTGATCTGCGCTTGGTTGTGCTTTCCCCTCCTAAGTATGTGTGTCTGTAAATAAATGGAATTTATGCACAGTTTGGGATTAGTCTAATAACTGTATGCTTTGTTTATTATTAGCCTAATTTTCTGAATAGTGTGGAGTGAGAGGTTCAGAGCACCGTTGTCTTAGAAATTAGTTCTTCCTTTCTGAGTGGACAGGAGGAAGGAAATCTTAACTTCCTCACATGACTGACTTTGTGAGAAGGCGAGATGACAGTGGGTCAGTCTGTTGGCTCCACCTGTTGTCTTACGTCCCTGTGTGCCTGTAGAGGCTTACTGTGCACGCAGTCTGTGGTTCTAGGTATGTCATGAACTGAGAATTTTAATTCAGGGCTGCGGCTAGGCGGCGTACATCCTGCAACTGTATGTGGTCAGTTGAGAGGAGAATAAGCTCTTTCAGAGGGCAAGGCAGCTCACTCGCCTTACTTCCCTTACGTGCCTGCTGTGGAGAACATTGCTCCTACTTTAGGTACAAGCGTTCCATTGCCTCTAGAATAGGAAAATGGAAGCACTGAATTTCCCAAGTTTTCAACCAACCAACTGAAAAAGAACCCACCTAAAGCAGAAACAAAAAACCCTTCTGCTTTGAAGAAGTGGAGGTAACTGAACATCTGAAGTATGATAAACCTCAAACTATTACACCAAATTGTAAGACAGCAACTCAAATTACACTGCAGTTCTGGTGGATTTGATCCATGCCTTTAAAAGTTTGTAGCAATGTCATAGTTTCATTTTTTTAATATAAAAATGAACCTGAGATTGTATTTTTGCTGAATTCTCATGGATGGAATTTCACAGGGCAAATCTGTAGCAATTGCATCTCTAGTACTATTGCTTGTAATGAATTCCTGACAACGCCACTGAAACCGTCCTGCTAACACATGCTCCTTCTCTGCTCTGAAAATGCACTGGTTCAGTTACTGCCTGTTATTTTACTTCATACTTCTGCTTCCACTGACAGGATAATGGGACTAGGGTCTTATTAATTGACTCCAGGTGCTGGTAGCTTGTACCTCAGCCAGTTCAGTTTGTCAGCTTTCCTAATCTTTCCCCTGGGTTACCTTCTTCCTGACTCATTACACTTTAGGCCACCTCAGAGAATTATCATCATTACTAGTACTGTTGCCCAGCTACCAGGAGCTAATGAATGGGAATTCTGAGGTCCTTCAGCTGCATCTCCCGTGTTCTATGTTAATTAAGTCACCAGTTCTCCATTTTGTACTGACAACAAATTGTAGCATGTTATTCAGTGGGTAGTTTGTTGAATGTCTTCTCATCCTCCAACAGCGTAAATTAAAGCTGGCACAGCTAAATGTTAGAATAAAATTAATGTTGATATGCTGTTACAGGAACATGATAAAATTTCATTTCAGTGCACAGGTTATATTCCAACATAGGGGAGGGGAGGAGATGAGGCAGTGAGAAATAGTTACTGTAACAGATAAACAAGTTGGTGTATGGATCAATACTTCTTTTCTTAGTCCCAGTTTCTACTTTTCACTTGTACATAGAAATGGGAATGACTATATGACAATAGAAGGTTCACTTCTAAAGGATTCCTATTTATTTGCTGTTCTGTTTAAACAAGGTCATGTAAGGATGTTTGGCACTGAAATTCCAGAGAGAGTAATCAGTACTTTATTTCTGATGAAGACTTTCTTTCTGATCTAGAAAGAACAATGTTTGCACTTCTGATATGGAGAGTGAGTTTAGTCTCAAGATGCATCGCTTTCAGTCAGTCTCTTGAGGTACAGCTTTTGGGTTTTTGTGTGTAGGCATCACTGTGAAGTTAAAATCTGCCTTCTCTGAGTCATTATCTTTGATCCATGACATGAAATGGCACTCAGCATTCTTGGATCCTCATCTGGATTGGCCGGAAACAGTCATAAATTGCCTCAACACACGTTCTATTTCTCAGCCTCCAGTTAACTGTAGGGCTGAATGACTTTCTCCTCATCCACTGGGATTTCTTTGCTTTAGTATTGGGAAAAGATATCGGTAGAAAACTCACAAGAACACAAGTTTCACTTAGGCTTTTTCATGCAGAAAAGGAAAGACCCTGAATTTTTTTAATGGAATGAAAGTAGTTTAGGAATATTGAAAGACAGAAAAAGTCTCAAATTTTCCAAACTTTGCATAACTTTTTTTTTAACTGTAGTTAAGTTCTGTGTTTTTAAAGATTGGGATTTTAAAAGATGCTTTCTGTCTAACCCTTATGTTGAGTTTTAATCCACTAATGAATGGAGGTTTTTTGGTAGAGGTAGACAGTTTTCTGAAGGGTGGTATATAAAGGACAGAATCTCTTATTACTCATTTCTGTATTATTGGCAAAAAACAAGTATACAAATCCACCTTTGCTTATTTTCTGCCTCTCATTCTCTACATTGTTGAAGATGACAAGCACCTTAAGATGGCTACTTGAGAGCAGTGTGGCTCATGTTCCTGCAAACCTTACTGTAAAGACACAGATATTAGTTGGAGAACAAATGAGAATGAATGCTTGATCTGATCTACCCCACTTTATCATAATAGGTAGAATTGCATTCAAAACTACCAAATTAAATTTTAGATTAAAAGTAGGACAGAAGTAATATACTTAATCTGCAGAGTGACTGGAGGATTTGTGCTGTCTTGCTTATACCCACCTTTGCATTAC
>NW_010270037.1:0-1992 GCF_000690775.1 Eurypyga helias | reverse complement strand
AAACAAACCATACACCCCTCCAAAACTTGAAAAAAACACACACAGGAAAATGTAAGCCAGTTTCCAGGTGACTTCATGCGATAACAGTCATACCACAAACTGGACTCCTAAAAAGCACATAATATCTCAGTTTTTTTAGTCTTGAGGTCTGCCTATCAGTGCCCATCAGGAACGGCACCTCCTTGTCTGCAGTAGCTACAGCAATGGAATAAAACTGAAAGATGGTGTCAGGCGTGCACAGCCCCTATCCTTGTCCCACTGGCGTTACTTCTTCAGCAACCTTTAGAAGCCTTAAACCAGTCTTTTATAAGGTGATACACGCACATTTGCTTTACTCCCAACCGTGTCTTTGATCTCGATGTCCTCCTCAACTGTTCCGGGGTTCACATGAACACATTTAGGCCTTTGGTTTCTTTTTGGTGGTTTGTGTTTGGTGTTTTTTTTCCTTTGGGTTTTTTTTTTTTCTTTTGGGTGTGGGGGTTTTTTTGGTGGTAGGGTTGGGGTTTTTTTTTTTTTATTTGTTTTGTTTTGTGTTTACCATTCCTTAAAATCATTGATGTCAAGATCAGTTAAATAAAACTGAGTTTTTGTTCCTGGGTTGGTATTGGTGTTGGGGTTTTTTTTGTGGATTTTTAAAAATTATTCTTGAATCAGCAATCCGGTTTCTAGCAAAACATTCCTTAAATGTGGGCACTGTTTTCAGTGACTGTTGTGAATGTAGAGGTAGTTTGGGTTTTATACTGGGCTTTTCTGACTTTCATTAAAGAGCTTTCAACAGTAAACCCACAATTTGCAAGTTGAGAGAAGTATTGTAAGCATGTGACGTACATAGTGACAAGAAGATTGGCTTTCAGAGTTTTCATAAGGTATGAAGTTGTCAATAACATGCACATAGGTGTATAAAGTAACATAAATCATTGGCTTGTCTGGCACTAAAAATGCTTTTATTAAGGACTTTGCTGGCTTGGAGCATCTGAGTTGACTTTAAGGCTGAAGCCAACAGTCTTAGAAAATTGGCTAAAAGAATAGGCTATAGCCTTCTTGTGAGTAGCAACCTTCCAGAAGTCAGGATGCTAACATTTTACTGAACGCTGTTCTACAGTATACCAGAGTTGTTCTGTGTCCAAGTCATTTCAGAGATAACTGAAGGCATATACAAATACAGCTTCTAATTTTTTGAGTGCCTTCAAGACATTGCTTTTTTTTTTTTTTACTTGCTTCAGTGCTTCCATCCCAGATTTTTCTCCCCCTAGTCTTCATTCCCTCTGCCAGATACTTAAAACATTCAACTTGATGGTTTTAAATTGTACAATTATGGAAAGTCATGACAAGGCAGAAGATAAACAAAATTAAGTAACATATGTTGTCCAGAGCCAAGTCCAGTGGTGCTTGGGTCTCTGATGAAACTTTCCCAAACCTCTCCAGTATGAACAATATGGTAAACCTCTATAAAGTTACTCTGGTTTGCCTTAAGTTACAGGCAACAATTTTAATGTTAAGGAAATGGATTTGTGTTTACGGTCCTTTTTATTTCAGTGCAATAGAAATGTCTCGCTTCAGTGTGTCAGCTTCTCTGGCCTGACCTACAGTAATGGAATTGGCATAGTTGTTCTTTACAAGAAAAGCCCATATGTTTAAGCTGTACAAACTTGTTTGTATGCTTCTGATCAAAGCTTTTCTGCTAAGCCCTTCCTGACCAGCAAGTACAGTGATGGATGCAGGTGCTTAGTGGAGTTAGTGACCCGTTTAGTCCTTTCTAGTACCATGACACATGCAGAAGGCTGATACTGAAGTTGGAGTTGATTCTTTCATAGGAAGGAATGTAATTTCCTTTCACAGGAAAGGTAGTAGATCCTACCCTTACAATTCACTTAGGAAGCACACAGAACGCATGTGGTGACACAGCTGGAAAATAAGGATAGATTATAATGAAAGTAGTTTTATTGCAATATTTTGCAAAAGGGAGAGGTTATATTGATCATACTTGTATAG
>NW_010270036.1:1009-1384 GCF_000690775.1 Eurypyga helias | reverse complement strand
GACCCCCAGGGATGGATCCTGATCCTGGGACTGAATCATGACCCCCATGGATTAATCCTGATCCTGACAAGCAGCAGAGGCCAGATCCTGACCCCTGGGGCCAGATCCTGACACACACACACCCCGGGGCCAGTCCCATTCCCTAGGGTTGGATCCTGCTGCCCAGCGATGAATCCTGACCCCTCTCCCCCTTCCCTCGGTCTGGATCCTGATTCCTGGGGTTAGATCCTGACCCCCAGGAATGAATTCTGACCGGATCCTAACCCTGCATGGCCAGATCCTGCTGCCCCCCACCGGGGCCGGATCCTGATCCCTGGGACTGGATCCTGACCCCCTCGAGCCTGCTCCTCACCCCCGGGGCCAGATCCTGCCCCC
>NW_010270036.1:0-889 GCF_000690775.1 Eurypyga helias | reverse complement strand
GGGCCAGATCCTAATCCCTGGGACTGGATCCTGACCCCTAGAACTTGACTCTGACCCCCTTGAGCCTGCTCCTCACCCCCAGAGCCAGATCCTGCCCCATCCAGGGGCTGGATCCTGATCCCTGAGACTGGATCCTGACCCCCAGGCCTGGATCCCGACCCCTGGAACTTGATCCTGACCCCTCGAGCCTGCTCCTCACCCCCGGGGCCAGATCCTGCCCCACCCAGGGGCTGGATCCTGATCCCTGAGACTGGATCCCAACCCCTGGAACTTGATCCTGACCCCTCGAGCCTGCTCCTCACCCCCGGGGCCAGATCCTGCCCCACCCAGGGGCTGGATCCTGATCCCTGAGACTGGATCCTGACCCCCAGGGCTGGATCCTGACCCCTAGAACTTGACTCTGACCCCCTTGAGCCTGCTCCTCACCCCCCGAGCCAGATCCTGCCCCATCCAGGGGCTGGATCCTGATCCCTGAGACTGGATCCTGACCCCCAGGGCTGGATCCTGACCCCTAGAACTTGACTCTGACCCCCTTGAGCCTGCTCCTCACCCCCCGAGCCAGATCCTGCCCCATCCAGGGGCTGGATCCTGATCCCTGAGACTGGATCCTGACCCCCAGGCCTGGATCCCGACCCCTGGAACTTGATCCTGACCCCTCGAGCCTGCTCCTCACCCCCGGGGCCAGATCCTGCCCCCCCCCAGGGGCCGGATCCCGATCCTCACCGGACGTTTTTGAGCATGTAGAGGACCTCGGAGGGAAGGTGGGAATTGGCCACGTCGAACTCGGTCAAGTCGGCTTCCAGCACCGAGGGCGGAGGCTCCTTCAGCTGCAGCGTGGGCAGCTCCTTCTGGATGCGCAGGAACCTTGGGGACAAGGAGGTGACACGGG